>NW_009648041.1:4974757-5042940 GCF_000708025.1 Charadrius vociferus | reverse complement strand
CCATGCCTGTCCCCAGCCCAGCCTCACCTCCCCTGCCCAGGACCCCGCAGTCCCCCCCGGCTGCGCTCCGCTGCACCATCCCGCGGCTGCTTCGCATGAGGATTTATGGCAACGCTATTCACCGCGATCTGCGGGGGATTAACAGGGAAAATAAGTAGCGTGATTACTTAGCGTGATTTAAATGACGACTGCTTTTCAAATGCCCTGCGCTCTCGCTTAATACTATGATATTACAATTAGAAGAGAAAAGCTCAGCAGGAGGAAATGGAAATGTAAGCCCTGCAACCTTTTACTGGGAGGTCTGAATGGAAAGAATAATTGCTTTTACAAGGGTTGCCTACTCTATGTGCTTTATCAGTGTATCTGCTCTGGGTACAGCACGAGTCAGAGTTTCATTCATGAAATGGGTCTGCGTGCATTTGCTATCTGTGGTTGTTACCACTTCGTGTATAAGGTGACTGCAGTGCCACCCATCTGCTAACCAAAGTCTCCTTTGGTCAAAGATGCTCCACTGAACCAGCCACACAGCTGCTCCTTTCACAGAACAATTATATAATTCAGACGTGGTTAATCACTTCTATCCAATCTTATCACCCTGGAAGAAAACACAACTGCAAAGGACTGCAGCTAGTTAAGGCCGAGTCATGATTTAGACTTGCAAAGGCCATGCGCTGCCAGCTTTATAGAAACTCGGTGTCCCACTAGCACAGACCGTGGAGACGGGGAGAGAAATCCTCTGCCTGAAAATACAGGTTACTGGTTTTCTGCCAACATACAATTCTTTTATAAAGAAAGGAATTATCCTTGGTAATAAATCATAAAATGGTTTTGGTTGGAAGGGACCTTGAAGATCATCGAGTTCCAACCCCCCTGCCATGGGCAGGGACACCTCCCGCCAGCCCAGGTTGCCCAAGGCCACGTCCAGCCTGGCCTTGAACACCTCCAGGGATGGGGCAGCCACAGCTTCTCTGGGCAACCTCTTCCACTGCCTCACCACCCTCAGAGTAAAAAATGTCTTCCTAATATCTAATCTAAATCTACCCTTCTCCAGTTTAAAGCCATTAATATTACCATTTATTATATTTGTTATAGTTGTTATTATTATAATAAATATTATTATCATTTATGATAAATAAATAAATTATCCTTTATAAAATTCAGTAGAGGAGAGCAGTGAAATATTTCCTAAATGTAAACAGAGCAGAAAATGGCACAAGGTACCGTTCCAAAGTCAGATAAAGAGAGGAACAAGAGGTGTGAGACCATCTCTTCTTGTTGCACCACCACTCACGTACGCAGCTCCCTTTGATTGCTTTCACACATACTGCTGCTGTTCACTGGGAGACCTAGCACATTCGCAAAGGCAACAGGCCTCTCTACCTTCGCTTCACAGAGAGGACAACTGAAATATTGAGAAATCACTGTCAAGGTTGGCCTTCCCATTAAACCATTCCCTCTTCCAGAGCTCTGTCCAGGCAGTAGGCACAGTACCAATTCTTTAAAGCATCCTTTCTATCTCCCTACTCTGCTTTGCAACCAGCGATAGTAGTACTCCTCATTAAATAACAATGTGCTCTACTTGTACATAGCACTTAATAAATAAACCAACAACTGGGCACTTTTCACACGTCTCATCCCCCGCCTTTCCCTCGGAAGGTGACGTGCAGAATTTGCACTAAGGTATGGCTTAATTTTTTTAAAAAACACTAACCATGAGCACTAAACAAGACGACTGAATTTATCCCAGGACTTTTGTTTTGCAGTCCTTCTCTTAATTTAGCACTATTTCAGATCACTGAATCTCAATCTCATTTCAATGTCCTTTTGGTCTTTACTATCCCATCTTAAGGTTGCATACATAGGAGTGATGAAGCAGACGGATGTCGATGAAAATCGCCTTGGGCATCATCACACCTTCTGGAATACTTAAATTTGAATGTATGCGCTATCACAGGAATACATAATTCCCAAGTGCATAGGAACACTCAAGAAATTAGACAGCTGGTGAGAAGAGAGAGACATTCATCTGTGAAAGAAAAGGTGCATGAGCTCAACCCTTACTAGACACCAGAGAATCCATGCGAAAGCAATGCTACGTATGCTCTAAAGGTCAGGGAAACCAGCCAGAGCTGGCACGCACTTGATACCGGAGAACCTAGGTACAAGAGGTAAGTCTATAGAAACAAGCCTTCGTTATTCTTCAACACAGTTTCTAGTGTAACATTTACAGAACAGGAGAGAGGAGGGGACCGCATATGAGACCTCCGGGAGTAGGAGCATACCTGGGATCACCACCTGCAGTCCCAACAGCCTATTGCGCTGCTGTCCAAGAGGCTGCACCACGGATCCCCGGGGTCAGGGAATCCCTGTAGGGCCTTGCCTTTATTCTGGGGAAAAACTCAGCTGCTTAATCTAAACCAGATTTTTTGTCCCCCTATGGTCCCCGGGGCAGCAGCTGAGCTGTGTAAGACCCACTCCCGCAGAGCAGCTACAGGGAAGCACCAGAAAAGGTTCTGAATTCCTAATTAAAAAGGCCACTAAACCGCTTGCATGAAGGCTTCCCATAATAGATCACACGCTTGCACCTGGGTAATAACTTTTTAGTGCATTTTTTGCTGTGCCTAATGACTTGTCCGCAGCCTCCACTTTCAACAGTGAGAACGTCATAGCATAAATCTCAGAAGCGTTATGGAAATACTATCCCACGCGCAAAAGGGTATCTGAAGAGGCGCTCAGACCGAACCAACAGCAGAACCCTTCAGGAGCAAAACCACGCACAGTTTCACCGGAAAACTGACTTCTAGACATGCAAATAGCTGTAAGTAAAGAAATCTTTTGCATGGGATTTGGACACCGCTTTGTACCCTTCAGACCTAGACAGAGAGGCTAAAAGCAACTCCCCTGAAGTTCCTGCCCCGTCACCTCTTCACCCGGCAGCATCACGGGCTCAGAGCATCTGCACCGTGCTGTCAGAGAGCAAAGCTGAAGATCTCTCCTGGAAGACATTTCCCAAGGGATGCCTTGGGGCAGCCCGACCCTCTGCTCAGACCCTCACCCCAGGGACGAGGGCTGTATCTCAGAAGTGACGGTGTCTGATGTGAGCTGTATGCAGGGCTCAGTCTCCTACTCTGACACCTTCATGAGGCTCCTGGAGGTTTCCTGAGGAAAAAGAGCTGTAAACATCTGCACAGCTGCGAAACGAAACCACGCAACTGGAGAGGCAAGACAATCAGCCTGGGTAATTAAGACAGCTTATATTTAACACTGAAGCCATCTAGAAGAGGGAGGAAAAAAAAAACAAAAGAAAAAAAAAAAGCAGCTATCTCCTAAAATTTCCTTTTGCTTTGTTTTTTTTTTTTTTTTTTTAACCCAGCATCATGAATTCTGCTTGCACAGGGTTTAGCTGGGCACACAAACCTAGTATGAATGACTGTTTAAAAAGGTGTGGCCATGCAGGTCTTCTGCCTGAGCTTTGCCATGGTGCGATACCTCTGCAACACGGCAACAGCTCCGAACGTAGCAGGGGTTCAGAGCACCCAGGCGGTGCCGGCAACTCGAAGGCGGCCGATTCTCCTGCCCGTCTGCGGAGCTCGCAGGGCTGTCACAGCAGCCGGGGCAGCAATGATGAGCGTGGTGGCCAAGCTCCTGGACTGTAGAATCACACACATCTGGAAGAGACCTACCAGGCACAGCACCGAAGGCTGTACTGAGTGATACCCAACATCAATTACGTGCTAAACTCCGCTCCCGCTCACATCAGTATAAAACCCTTTAGTTTGGCAGAGTTAAATTAGTTCTACACTGAACGGAATATGTATCTGTAATTTATACGTGCAAGCTCATCTCAAAAGGACCTCTCTCGTTTTACCACGGGGAAGTGTTCACAGCATCTCCCAACTAACCGTGGCAGCAAAACACGGACTGCAACAAAATGCTCTTAGCACGCTCCTACTCTGTGCAAAGCCACCGAGCATCACTTCAAACTGCAGGGCCTGAGGCAGGGGATTCCTCAATGAAAAGACCAGATTTTTCCCCTTCTGCAAAGAGAGGGCAGCCCTGCTCGCCAGCCTCCCTTCCCGCAGAGCTTCTCCCTTGGCTGCTCAGCGCCCATCTCCCAGAAGGAGACCGTCACCGAACGGCGCCGAGGAAGGATGCTGTAGAGTTCCCATCCCTCTTCATGGCCAGGCAGCAGGCTCTGCTGGATGCGGCACACTAATTTGAGATGAAGACCCTTGTCGAGCGATAAGCTCGGAGGTTTGGTGTAGGGATCCGAAGGAGGGCAGCCTGCCGCAGCACAGATAAGCAGCTGAGCTGTCAGAGCACCTTGAAAGCAAATCAGGGAGCAGCATCAGGAGCGAGCACAAAGATAAAACAGGGCACCCCTGTCTCCTCATGCGGCGCCTAAGTGAATGGAGATGGAGGGGTTTAAAAGTTTGCTAAAGACATTACTTTAACAAGAGTGAATTTCTGGAGAGGGCACGAGGCCCAAGCTCTTGGTCACAACAAACAACGTAAGAAGCAACACGGAGTCAGATAAGACCCGTCAGAATGTCCTCTCTCCAGCACTGCCTTACAGCATATGCTTAAGAAAACTACATGGGAAATAAATCAGGCAATAAAGAGTGATCTTTTGTCCTTCAAAAACAACAAGCTCCATCCTCACTTCTCATACTCCAAACTACTGCACAACCCTTGCACTAGGACTGAAGAGGCTGCTCTGCGAGGGCGGATATATAACTTCAAAACGAAGCCACTTCTAGAGTCAAAGGAGCCGCCCACCCCTCCATCCCTTCTCGGGCATGCCAAAATGTGCAGACAGGTTGGCCAGATTCTTCCCCCACCAGTTAGTTACTGCTTTTAACCCAAATGGTTCAGCTGAGCTCAATGCAGCTACACCTGATTTTCACTACCATGAGCCAGGGGAGAACGAGACTCATCTGCATGCTGAAATATGTCCAGGTGAATACACAGCACTTATTCACCAGGCACGTAGGACCTTGCTGTTGTTTGGGTCTCTCTGTTTTCTTTTGCTCTGCTCATGTCAGAGAAAGGCGATATGATAAGATGAATCACTGGTCCAGCCCACAAGCACTGCTACGAGCACAGGTCACTACTGGAATATATCCAGAAGCCTCTTTAAGGACTGCAGGACAGGGGTGTTGTGGCTGGACCTCTTCTGCTATTCCCAGACCTCTCGGCAACCCTGTTCTCGGGCCGTGCAAACAGCGGCATTCCCAATGCAGTCCCTGGAAGGGCCGTGTCGGAGATGTGCAGAGCCCCCTCACCCCCCCCCCTCTGCAGAGGGCAGACATCAGGCCAACGCGCAGGGAAGAGAGGGGCGATATAAACTCCTCAACGAACTGCAAGAATACAGTTCCAGCGTAAAAAGCGGTAAAACCCCGCTCACATTGGGATTTGGGATGTTTTGTAGAGGCACCTGAGGGTTAGGGCATAATACAAAGGCTTTTTCTTACACAACTTATTAAAAGCACTGCTAATAATACACCGCAAGCCTGATCTGAAATAACCCTTGCTATTTCAGGTCTGGCTTTCTCTAGAACTGTGCCATCCCCTCTACCTGCGCTGAGGCAGATAATCCTCACATGAAGGGATTGGGCTTAAAATGTCAGGAATCCAACACTGAGCCCGAGAAGAAATACAAGACCAGTACTTACTGCCGTCCCAAGAGCCACACTCCTCGCACACGACTCACCTGCTTGCTCGGGACGCCTGCTGCTACCCTGCCTCTTTCAACATCCACAAGCAAGATTCAAGCTCCAAAGTCACTAAGATGCTTTCAAACATCTTATTCTCCAAACCTGCTGGTTTTGCACTGGGGAAGATGAAAGGCGAATCTCTCACAGACCTAGACCAGTGCTTTTGGGAGTCCTTCCCTGGCTGGGAAATTGCCTTTTTGCATCAGAGTTGTGGACCCCGCGTTAGCAGCCCTGGCACGGTGCCGGGCTGAAGAGCAGCCGCTGCCACCGGTGTGCTCTGACTTACTTGGGTGTTTTAGCTGAGGGCTGGGATTTCAAGGACATGTGAGAATAACTCCATGAGTCATTCTTAGGTAAAAAGATGTCCTACAAGGCTGTGTAGCCTTGTGACACCCTCCTTTCCACCTCCCCAGGACACAGGGCTGTCGTAAAAAAGGGAAGTCTTCCAGTGAATCTTGCTGTTCAAATGTAACTTTTTTTGTTCCCTCATGTTTATGAGAAATCTAGTTTTTTTGCAGCCTGTAGAGCCTCCAGACGATGGCAAAACTGCATTTCACACAGTTTGAAGACTTACAGTTTAATCTGAGAAAATACTGCCTGTTTCCAGAACTGCATTCACCGCATCTTCTGAGTACAGGCACTTAACCTGCTTTTCTATGCCTTGAGCCTCTGAGATATAAAAGTTTTGGGATGCACCAGGGTAACCTGCTTCAATATTTACACTTTCATAGTGCTGAGGTTCAAAATCTCTGCAGCGTGCTCCTCGCCCCCAGGCCAGGCAGCATCCCTGCCAAAGCACACCAAACCTGGGAGGCCTGGGGAGCAAGTTCCCCTGGAGAGCACTCCAGCATGCTTTCGCTCATCTAGTTCCTTTATCAGTGAGTGTTTTGCTTAGGATAAAAAGTACACAAGGAAACACGATGCGAATGACCTTGGTGAGAGTGACGTCCGCATGTAAAGAGACTCTCCGGAAGGCTGTTTTGGCTGACCATAAATCTTCTGTCTGCAAGGCAGCATAACTCAAAAACGCACCAAAGACTTCTCTGAGCTGCTTCTATCGCTGCCCTTATCACCGGAGTACCTGCGGGCTTTCAAGTCTTGTATTAAGCAACATGACAAACACGTCACATCTGGTTCATTCTCTCTTTCCTTCTCTTCTGAAGAGGAGAATCTAAGTGCAGTAAATTGCTTTCACGGGGCTTTGGTTTTCCGTGTCTGGGTTGTTGTGGCTGGGAGGGGAAGCAAAGTGAAAGAAGCACTTCTAATGCAGAGAGGAAGAAAGGACAAGCTTGCTGTGACGGTCTCTGGTTTCTGTGCCTGGTTATTTTAGAGCCTCGGCTTGGGAGGTCTTTGGCTTTGGAAGTAAAAAGTCCCAGAACCCTCAAGGAACGCAACTGTCAAACCTACTCCTCTCCTAAGGCATTTCCATAGGTATTACCCCAAGTGCTGGAGCAACCCCGAAGACTTCAAGCCTCACTCGCACCTCTACGGGAAGCCAGTGCAGAGAGAGGATGAGTGTGATGGACTTGCATAACTCGTATCAAGCCGCAGCATTCAGCGTTGGCTGCATTTTCCTGAGGGCTGATGGCTTCATGCCCAGACACTGTACATTTCATTATGATAAAAAGACCTACTCAATTAAAGAGCTCACTCCTGCAGCCCTTATTTTCAAAACAACACTTGTATAAATGGTTCTAGGGCTGACAGCAAGAAGGCTTGCGTAAGGAAGGACAGACCCTTTGAGCAGAAGTGGGATGAACAGACCAAGCTAAACAAGCACACGTAACCCGGCAGAAGTGTGCTTTTCAGTATGGGCAGCAGTAATTTCCCCTAAATAGAGCTCAACTTTCTCCACTGAAGCAATATTAATGCCTAAAATAGTGACAACTGCAGGTTATTATGGAAATTTTCTTCCAAGCACAGCTCTCCTACTTCCTTCTCTGAAGCAGATTTGAAGCGATTTGAAAAGTAAGCCAGGCTGCAGCACTTTCCCTGATTGGGAATATTGTTTTTAAACCGCTTACTGCAGATTCCTGCTCTTCCAGTACAGCGCAGGGTACAAGGCATCAGCAGTTTCTGTGCCTCCGCGGGAGGACAACCACAGAGGGAAGGCAGCCTGCCTTCGGCTCTGCTCTCCTCTCCTCCTGCCTGCATCAGCTGGTCTTGAACTTGTGCACTCACACGTAATGCAGCCGGGTGTTTTTGCCTTTCCTTCCATGACCTTGGGAAGGTCCTGGTGAAACGCTACGGTGAAACGCCACAGTCACTCAGAGAGAATGGGATATGGGAATAGAGAGGGAAAATCCCAACAGCAGCCCCTCCTGCTCCCCACCACTGGAGAAGGCTTCATTTCACCTCGGTAATTCTCCACTGTGGGGATGCACCCCAAGAATTTCATTGTAGTGTGAAATTTCTGCAGAGAACCAGAGGAAAACTGCCTCAAACCCATATAGAGAGTGTTTCAACTCAACAAATCCCACAAATTGGAAAGGAAATAAGCTATTCATCATTTTCTCCTTCCAAATTAACAAAGATCAATCACTACTAGCAGGCTTATAACAACATCTGGATAAGACAAAAAAGCCAAGTATGGGGCCAAGGCTGGGGATTTGGGGACCAGGTCAAAGAGGACTGAACAAGATTCTGTCCTTGAAATGGACCAGGGCAGAGTGGCGTCAGAAAAAGCTTTAACTGTGTGACTTGAAGCTTTCCCCAGCTCGTCTCTCCCACCTCTGGCTGTGCCGGAGCACGTCCCCGCCAGCTGTTGCCCTTTCTCGTAGGATTGCCGAAACCCTGACAGTGAGGACGAGATTATGTACCTACACCTGATGGCACCAGTTCAGATGGACACTCAGACAAGTATTTATCTAAGCACATGCTTAACTCCATCCCTATTTAGCAAAGTACTTACGTATAGGCACAAATTTATGTCTCTATGGCTACAAGAGACGTAAGCCTGTCATTAACACTTTTTTTCCTCAATCAGGGCTTATGTGCCATTCTTAGTCACAAGACGATGCTCTGCGTACGTGGAAGGCCACGTTTCTCCTCTGCTTCTCAGCGTCCCCTCTGGTGTCACCACGCAGGAGCTATCCGCAGCGACTCAGCAATGCAGAGACGGAGCAGAGGAGAGCATGGTGGAGAGAGCAAAAGGCAAAACAAGACTTACGTTGGCTTTGAGGCTTCAGCCTGGTCAGTCTGCAGTTTCTCCCCACCTTCGACTTCCATGGTGCAGTATACAATACGGTTGGGGGCCAGCGACTTCAGACCCTGTACTTCCATGATGACAACCTGTGGGGCAAAGAAAGAGGAGTGTAAAAGGAGCTGACTCCTTCAGACCTCGCTGTGGCTGCTTAACCTGCAGGGTGAGCCAGTGTTGGGGTCCTCCACAAGCTGCTGGATGTTCATGGTGGCAGGTGGGTAGGGATAGCGGCACATGCCCATGCTGAGCAGGGACTGCGGCAGCCAGCGGTCTGTATGGAGATCAGGAGGTCTCCCTCTGACTGTACATGGGCTTGTTGAAACCCTCAGGTGCCCAGGGCTGTACCAAGCTTCGGGAGATGGGCCTCACAGACGTGTTCCTGCCCCACCTAAAAGTGCCTTCATATACGAAATCCAGAAAAAAAGCACACAGCTACTCAGCTTGCGCCAAACGCCTATTTTCAAGATTAATCATAGAATGGTTTGGGTTTGACCTTTGAAGATCAGATAGTCCAACCCCCCTGCTGCGGGCAGGGACATCTTTCACTAGATCAGGTTGCTCAGAGCCCCATCCAGCCTGACCGTAAGCACTTCCAGGGATGGGGCATCCACAACTTCTATGGGCAACCTGTTCCTGTGTCTCACCACCCTCATCATAAAAAATTTCTTCCTTATATTCAATCTAAATCTAACCTCTTTCTGTTTAAAACCATTGTCCCTTGTCCTGTCACTACATGCCCTGATAAAAAGCCTTTCTCCATTCTTCTTACTAAGAAATCACCATCTAAGTTTCTTGCAAGTAATTACCTTTTTTTTTTAAAAGGTGATTAATCCTGTTAACCACATATCTTAAACATTTCTACAGGAAACACTGTGGGAGTTTCTGTTCATGTTTTATTACAGCTACCTATGAAGTATATACCCAGGGGTTTAAAATTCCTCTCCTCAGGTCTTCTGATCTGTTCTTGCACTGAGGATCCCTTCCCTGGCACACAGAGCTCCACAGACCCTCTGATGAGCGCACATGTTCAGTAAAGGCTCTCTTGCAGCAAGAGTTTCGTGCACAGACCTGCCAGCTCTTGAAGTCAGTGCTTCACTGAGCTTCTGCTTCCCCCCAGATAGGGTTCAGCTGGAGCAAAGCCTTTGAGACATCCCGTTGTAAGGGCGAGTCCCTTTCTGCACGGCTATACACACTGCACAGGCTCTTCCAACAGAGAGGTCTACTGCTTTGTTCCCTGAGCCTCTGCATGGGAACGCTTAGAAGTCAGGTTTTATTTGATGCTGCTGTTGAAGGCACCGTGTCCGGGTTCACAGCCCTATTTTTAAATAAGACTGAACTGAATGTTATAAAGATGGTTTCAGACCTCTAATGAGTTACACTCTGACACGGGACAACCAGTGTCATTAAGTTTTGCATTGGTGTGATATATATAACAAGCGACCCCTTAGGAAGAGAAATAAACAGGAAACTACACAAAAATAGAATTTGCTGTTTTTTCTGCATCCTACATTTTTGACCCCGTCCTGTTACATTTTGACAATGTAACATAAACCCACTCATTGGCAGACAACAACAATTCTGTATGGGTGTGCTGATGACTCCTTGGAGCATCCAAGGATACCCCTTGCCTAAATGTGTTTGCACAGAACGATTAAGTCGGCTGAAAACAGCTACTGCAGCAACACTGCTTCCAGGACCGAGACAGCCCGTGTCGGAGGTAATGGTCCCTCCAGCACCCTGCCTTCCCCCGGGCGGTACAGACAACCTGCTTGACGGAGCACTGACCAGAAAATCAGCGCTCAGCACAAAGCAAAGAGCAAGCCAGGAAAGCACAGTATTTCCACACAAGCTGCAAGCCGATCTGTTGGGTGCATTCAAACCCCAGCAATTTTTAACAACTCTCCAAAGAGGAAGCAAGGCTTGCAGGGAAATACAGCGACACCCCTAACTGGCAATAATTAAACGCTCTGAAATTTACTGTTTTGCATTGTTGTACTGGTTTCAGGGACAATACAGGCTCAGGGTTACTGGGGTACACTCAGTAACAAGCCACATGAAGAGGTCAGTTAACAATACAGATTTCTGGGCCATTTGATATAGATCAGGAGGAAGTGCCAGATGCTTTATCTCACAGTTTGTTCCAGCAAGACGGTGAGATACCAGAAAGGACACAGTGTTTGACCACAGGCAAAACTTCTGGTAACTCAGAGAGGAGCCATTCCTCACGGAGATCCGAAAGTGATTTTTACTGAACAGTCTCCGCTTAACTTAAGTTTGAACTGAGCAGAAGTCGGCTGCTGTGATTTTTCTTCCCACAAACTCTGCACACTGTCATGTGCCTGAAGCTTACCTCCAGGGAGAATGACAACACGACGTCTGACTTGGAAAGCTGGTTCTCATTTTCTTCTCCCATGTCAATTATTGAGGTGTTGTGACTGCGTTTCAGCTTCTGCAGCTTGAACTCGGAGCCTCCTTTAGACACAGGCATGCTCTCTAAGTTTGCCATCAGGAGATTGACAGACGACTTCAGCTCCTCAATGTACATGTTTTCCATTTCTTTGGACACGAACTTCGGAAACTTGCGCTCCTTGGGTTTGGAAACAAAAACAACAGAATGAATTGCGGTGACAATCAGCAACCACTTGTTGCACTGGGAGAATCCCCCAGGAGCATCTGCAGAGAGGTTTGTGAGCAGGGAACTCCCACAAACCAGATGACAAATTACAGTTTCCCCCTGTGTAATGTAGAAACGTTATTGTTAGTTTCCCATAGAATTACTACTTGGTACTTAGCCAACTTTACTGTTTCTTGCATGCACTGGCATTTCATTCATTTTTCTATCTGCGAACGGCCTTCTTCATATATATGTATTCACAATTACAAACACTCTAGGCCAGATCTCAGCTGAACTTTGTGATTGACAGCAATTTACTAATGATTCAAAGGATGCTGACAGTTAGGGACTTGTTTTCCAGTCTCCCAAATGTGCCAGCTCTTTTTAAAACACTCTGAGCAGTTGCTCCGTTAGTTTTCTAGGTGTGAAGGGAGCCCGAGGAGGGAAAATCAGCAATGTGTGGGCAACAATTTGTGGTCCCCACTGGAAGAAGCAGTAAAACACCCTTTCCACGACTTGCCAGGGCCCCTGTCTCCCTCCAACAAGAAAAGCTTTCACTGTGAGACCCTCCAGTGCTGCTTCTTGTAAACAGGACGTTTAAACATTAAAACCAAAGGTGACAGTGAGACCAAAACGAGTTGTTCCCCAATGTGTGTTCTCAGCTGTGAACTACTGCCCATGCTCCAGCTGTGCTCGGATCACTGGTGGGAGCCCTATTTCTTCTGACAACTCTGCCCACACCTTGAATCTGCTCAGGGTTTGAACATCTCTCAGGGGGTTACAAGAGACTGCGCAGGGCGCACGACAGCAAGGCAGCATCTGCAGCCCGCGAACTTGAGGCTGACGTGCAAAGTATCTTAGTGGCAATTCATAATATTGTAAAAAGCAATTCATGAAATGTATGCTCGAAAAGAAAACATGGTCATGTTTCTTCTACAAGACTGTCACCAGGCTGCTGAAAAAGTACTCCACCGCACGACTTTTGGCACCAGTGCTCAATAGCTTGCCCATTACAGGCTCACAGCAACACTCGTACCGAGCAGTTAAAATACAGTCTTCTGTTTCCAGTCTCAATCTTGGGAAGCAATTCCCTCGTGTAAATTAGACCTGGCATAAGATAAACTACCTAATCAGTCTGACTTATTGTCTATGCATTATATGTTGCAAGCCACCCCTAGCAAAAAAAAAATAATTCAACTATTTTGTAGATTTTTAGAACTACTGCTGAAGCAATGATGTTCAAACATTATGGCTTTTTCACCCTCCTGCTATCCGTCTCTCCAGAGACTGCAATTTTGGCACTGCTCCCACAAACCTCTTCAGAAATGCAGCAAGGACTGAGACATTGCACTGTGTGCCACCAGCAACTTCTCATCCTGAGGCTAAAACCAGGGAGTTTGAAGTGATGCGTAACAATTTAACTGGGACTGGGTCTGGTGATGGGAGTACAGAGCTGCAGATGCGGTCCCAAGTTACCCATCGGACTGGAGACAGAGCTGGGGGAAGTCTAGAGGAAGACACAATCAAGGGATGCAGCCAACAGCAAAAAAAGATGCTAGTCACCTTCCCATGTACTTGGAGCAGGGAGAGGACCAGAAATGGGGACAAGTGTGAAGAGAAGCAGAGCTAAGAGACTGCAAGGAATGACCAGTCCGGCAGGCTGAAGCAGAGAGGGTCCAGCCCCAGATGGACATATTGCTCTGGTGTCACCACAAGGTCTCGGTTAGTTGCCCCTACGCGTGCTCCTCCTTGCCCTTGAGGCCGGGTGACTGCGTGGGGGGAACGGCACCACAGGACAGCAGAGCACTTGATACTGCAGAGGAAAATATACCTCTGCCTTGGCATCCCTAAGCTCTCAGCTGTAACGCTGCTCTCATTTAGCTGCTGGAAAAGTACAACACGCAGAGTGAAAAGCCTGTCCAGGCTCAGCTTTAAAACATCTGCTTGACTTTGAGCCTGATCCTCAAGCTGGCCGGTTCCAAGGCCGGGCTGACGGGCTTCGATGGAGTCGGGCTCAGTGTGGGGCTCTGCCTAATGCTGCCCCGGCGCTGTGCTGAGCTGCGCTCTCCTGCGCGCACGAGGGGGTAAAAAGACCCAGAGCTGTGCCCTGGTTTCCAGATGCAGGAACTGGTCCCTGAGGAAAGCTGGCGTGCATGGTGACTTGTTTGGTGTCACACGACAGGTCAGACGAGGGCTGGCAGAGCTACCAGTTCTGCAACACCGCGATCCCAGGTCCCGTTAGACTCCACAGCCTTCGTTGCCTCTGAAGTACAAATGTCCTAGTATGAATTTCTTAATCTATTAACGAGGTGTTAATTCGCCTTCAGCACAGAATCTCCAAGACGGCCACCTCAGGGCTGGTTTCCCGAGCACAATAAATTTCCCTGGGCAGCAAATCTGCTATAAAAGCTGCAAATTGGAGATAAAATTGGAAATGCTACCCTTTCATTGAGCTGAATTGTGAACCCGCCCTATGCTAGAGGGAAAATAGCGTTGGATGGAAAGGAGGGTACAGAGAAGGATTCAAAAGGTCATTTGGATGCCTCCAAAAGATGGCATTCATGAGTCTGAAAGAACAACAGTTTCTCGTAGGCAGGTGCTGGTGGAATCTGACATTCTGGAGAGAAGGCCTGCAGCAGTAATGTGAAGGAGATTAAATATCAATACGTGCCAGCTGGATCACAGGTAAGGCACTTTTACTCTAAACCACCCTCCAAGCTGCACAGCTGTATTTTGAAAGTTGAATTCTGCACAGGGAAATGTCAGGTTGTGTTGAGGACTTTCCCCTGCCTGCCTCTTGCAGGGCCGGCAGTGGCACGGTTCGTTTTCAGCATCCTTGGGGGAGGAATGGTAATGGCAAATTCTCGTTTGTAAAAAATAATTCATGAAGCTGCAGCCTCTGCCAGCTGCTACTGAGCCATGCACACTGTTGTCCCACATGCCATAAAGAGAAAATGAAACAACGAAACCAGGCGATCTCGTTCTGGCACCCAGTGCCCGGCTACCCATCTCAGCCCCGCAGCAGCAGCAGCACTCCGCGCTGGGGCTTACGTTTTGCCACAGGTAAAAAAAATACTGTACGTTTTCTTGACAATAAAATGGCAAAGGATTAATGGCTGAACAAAGGAGCTGCAGTGGGTTTGCTGCTTTGGTGCGCCACCGTTTGGCCACGTGGTCCTTGGCCACCTTACTATTTTTGTCAGTGAAGTGGGGAAAAACAGAACCTGCCTCCCCAAAGACGCAATGTCTGTAGCTGTTTAACAGAAGCGTTAGTGAGGAGTAACTGCGCAGGCGCTACCGGCATCCTTGCTAATGCCTGACCATAAACGAACGCGCTCTACTTTTCACACCCAGCAACCTCAGCGCGGTCACAAACAGCTCTGGTATTACCTTTCTGATTAAAACCCCACCATTTGGCACGGCTCAGTGCCAGGAGGACTGCTGCTGAAAGGCAGGTCCCTAACCCGAGCTAAGTCTCTCTGATTAGACCTTTTTCTTTTCCTTCTAGTAATGGTTTCTTGATTATCAAGAACAGCCGGACAGATCATTCCCAATGACTTCAGCCCCATTAGGGCTTTATCGGAGACTCAGAGCATCTGATTAGAGGCAAGGATAAAATCTTGGCCATACTGATGTCAACAGGATTCAGGGTTTCTCTCCATCTACGGTCCATCGGAGGCCACGTACATCTGCACTGTGTGAGGGTGTGATTTGCTCCTGGGGAGATGTCTGCTACAGGAGGGTCTCTGGGGAGTTTAGCTGAGTGCTTAGGTATGAGAATTGTTCTGGGGTCCTGTGTCTGCTGCTCCAGACAGCAGTGATGTCCCCACGGTGCAATGATAGCCTGTCTGCTGTGCAAAGTGTGAACGTGCTTGGGACAGCACATCTGAAGTACCTTTACTGGGTCAGCATCTACCCACGGGCAGGGAACTGTGGCTCCCAGCAGCCCAGCGAATGGCACAAACCCCATCAGGGCAATTCCTGGCTCCTTTTTACATGCCATCACCCACTTCATTGCCTAATGTGTAAGTTTGCCAAAGAGGGCTCAGATGTACACTTGCAGATCTAACTGGAGCACTTCAGGACAATTTCTTCCCCACTGCTGAGGATTCATAAGGAATTTTGCAGGAACCTAAACTGAACCAGCTCAGCAGGACGTTCCAAGAAAGGCGCATCACAACAGCTTCATCTGTACTTGTTGTTTTGCTTGTAGTTAGAAATCTGCTTATTTTTTTGATTGGGAGAAGAAACCTGTGAGGGAAGGACAGGACCTGGGGGCTACATCAAACTACTTATGTACTTCTATGTGAAGAGCTTGTTAATACAGAAGACTTTTTGTTTCTTTACCTTGGCAATTTGCTCTGCCATTTGAAGACGTCCATCTAACTCACGTCTGATCTGTGCTGCTTGCTCATCTGGGTTGTCCAGCTGTGTAAAAACAAAAAGCACATCAAGGTGAAAAATTAACCAATGCAGCACCTTTACAAGCAGCTCAGTTCTTCAGGCTGACCATCTGTATTACATTATCAGTTAAGTATAGCACAAAGGGAGTGGGGACGGGCCCCGCTCTGGGACAGAGCTCCCCACAATGTTCACCATCCCAAGACAGACACGACCAGGGAACAGCACAGACCCTGTTTCGATGCCTGCCCAGCTGCCTTGTGGGGCTGAGCATCCTCACCCCGAGGTCTTACACCCACTTTGCCCCGTGAGCCAGGCTAGCAGCAAGCCTTGACGATGACGATCTGAACCCCACAAGAGCGGGGTGCCCCCCAGAAGGCTATCACTTCGCTGGTGCTTGGGAAGCCATAGCTCCCCCGTGGTGGGGCAGGAGACACGGCAGCTCCAGATGACCACACCAAACACCCCCTGCCCCTGCTTGCCACCCAGAAAAAGACAGAAGACAGCACAGCAGAAAGGCACAGCTGTAGCATTTGCTTATTTTCTTTCCCTTTTCTCCCATATTGCTGCATCCCTGCGCTACCGCTCAATTCGTGCAATTGGTTTTCCTGCAGCCTTCAGCAGAGATTTTTTCTTTTCTTTTTTTTTTTTTTTTTTTTTCTCTCAACACACTGCCCACAGCCCTGCAGTTCAGTGTTTGGCATCTGCCTGGCCCTGAAATGTCTTCTGAGGGTGAAATGTTGTTTCTGCCAGTTAAGCATGCAATTACAGCACACGTGGAAGAGGCACGGCGACTGCTGCGAGCAATTTCCCATTGGTAGGACTCGGGGCAGATCTGTTATTTTTAGTGGGAATACACAGACGTATATTACAGAACAACAAAAAAAGCACAAAATCAAACCAGCCCCTGAAGAAGTCGATAGCTGCTGTAATGAGGTGGCAATTTTATAGCTGCTTTCCAGACTCTAATCACTCTTCAGGCTCCTTTGGGGTCATTTTGGCCACAGCACACGGCTAGAAACGTGCGGCAGTGGGGTGGTCACGGTGCTGCTCTACCCACGAGGCACAAACCCAAGCCTGGCCTGGGGCAAAACCTCACAGTTTTAGTTCACCTCCTTGAGCAACTGTGACTTCAGACAGGACAGCTGGCTCCTCCATCCAAATGCTGCCTTTGTTTGCAAAGTATCGGCCCCTTCTGGCTACCAGAAAATGCAATTGCCACGAGCCGCCATAGGTCAGCTCTCCCACGGCTACACATAAATGAGCTTTGTTTGCTGGACTGGGGTTGCGCTAACCACCTCTCTGGGTTTTATCCTCCTCTGGAGACAAACTGCTTGACAAAAGAAAGGCTCGGCTGGTGCAGTGCAGTCTGGAAAGTTACAGCTACAGGGACGACAAAAAGTTTTGATTCTCAGCCTGACGAACGACAAGCTTGTCCGTCAGCGCTCCCTGACTGGGCCGAAACACGCTGAAACACGCCGCTTTCCCCCAGCCCCACCACTTCCCATGGCATCTTCCAGGTCGCCCGCCTGCGCATCCTGCATCTCCCCTCTCTCACGCACGCTCACGCAGGTCTGCACGTGTGCAGGCGTGTATTCGCATATTGCTTCACCACCAAGGATTTTCCAAAAAGCCAACACTCGGCTGAGATTGAGGGAAAGCATATTTTTGATTAGTTTTTGAAAGCCTCCGTTACTGATTTAATTCAAGCAGGAAAACTACGAAGCACCCTGACCGTGACACAACTCCACTGAAGCTTCAGAGATCTCTGCTGTGGCCACCTGGGTTTCATTCACACCAGCTGTACCCCATAACCTGCTGCCTTCATCTTTGTATTCCTGACCCTAAACCCAATACAGAGCCATGGACCACCAGCACCTTTCGGGATCAGCTGCCCCCATTAATTTCTCCGTGAACAAATGCATCACACAAGTGACCTCCGTGGATGTGCAAGCATCTCTCAGAGCTGCTTCATTAAGGGTAGGAAATGTACACACCCAGATTTCCATTTCTTTGCAACTCTGAAGGAGGGGGCATTATTTGAATTCCATCCGAGCTACAGTAATTGAGGTTAATCACACACTACCCAAAATAACTCACACGCTAAATTTAGAAATCAAGGATGCTGCTGTGGAGGAGAGCTGTTTTTGCGGTATGATAATGAGCCAGCAAACTGCCTCAAACTTTCTGCGCTATCTTGATTTTGCAGATGTTTTCCAGTGACGCTACAGGTGTCAAAAACCATGTCAAGGAAAGATCTGACTGCAGAAGATTATTTTTCTTAGGAGGCACAAACAGCCCAGGCAGCCTCCCTGGTTGTGGTCGAATGGCTAAGGCATTGGTTTCGAGGGCTGTTCTTCCCAAGATTAATTAGCGATGCCAAGCCAGGTAACCCGGTATTTAAAGGAAACAAAAAAATCTCTCCAGGCTGTATTTTCAATGATTCTGCAGGATAGCTCCATGGCAAAACCTGATCTTTGGGAAAGCAATCACAGTCTGTTGTAGCCAACATAACATTTTCTTCTTGTTATCTACAGAACGGTACTAATGAGGCAGCCCCTGCCTGCAGTCCCTGCGTGTCCTCCCGGCACGTTCAAGCAGACCTCTTGTGACTAAGAGGAGCAGCCCAACGGCTCAGCCACTTACTGCTCCGGAGCCTGGGAAGGGCTCCTGCTGCCGGCAAAGCATGCTGACTACGTTTTACACGGTCATAACGCTATATAGGGCCATTAAGAGAGTAATGCTGTGCCCATAAAATATGCTTTCCTTGTGAAATAAGGCAAGGGACAAATGTAAGGCATGCTATCTAAGCAAGACTAAACGTTCAAGTACGGCAACACAGACCCTAATATCATTAAAACTCAATTTCTTAACTAGAGAATCAGCTATTTATTTTCTGCCGTATGCATGCCCACTTTATATTCAAATACTTGACAGCCAAATATATAAATGATTTACAAAGTCAAAGAGAAATTGAATTAGTTTTGTTCTGCATTATGGCTATGTTATGGGTGTGCTATGAATAAAGCAAAGATATAAATCATAAGGTTGCCCCAGTCAATTAAATGTGAAAAGTATTATAAATTTCACTATATATATGATTTGTCATATGCACTGGGCTTCTCTTCAGCACCGTGCCACAAATATGACGTACATAATTTGCAATTCTCAACTGATCATTACCCAACTGCCTGCTGGTAAATTAGATGTTTTCATACGTCTACCCGCATACGACATTTGTTCTCTCTGCCTGCCCTGCAGAGGTTATCTACATTGCTGTAATGGTTGCTAGAGTAAAACCATAAAAATAAACCAAAATTGTGTAGATCAGATTCTGAGTGGAACCCCAAACTGACCAGTGTCACAGCCAGCCCGTCGCTGAAGGCACTGCAGGGCATGTGCCTACTTTAACCACTGGTGACTGTTCAACTGCAAGAAGATCTTGCAGAAGACAGTTTTTTTAACATATAAACTGCTAATAAGGAATAAATTTGAATGGGCCCTAGTAAATGAAAGAAAGGTTAAAAACGTTCATCACGCAAGTTTGACAGTTTTAATCTCCAGTAAGAACCAGCCACTGGTCTGCAGAAGAATCCCTTTGCCTCCACGACCCTGGAACAAATTCACCACAAGACTTTTCCTCAGGTTATCCCAGAGGGATGGAAGTTAATCTCACTACACCTTCAAAAGGCAGAAGCAGAGACAAACCAACCAACCTAATTAATTCATAACACCTGCAATAAGACACATAGGCACCTACCAAATCCACACCTAAACTGTTTGATTGGTGTGCCAGAGACCTCCCGCCTATCGCCCAACCTCAGCCTTGTAGTTTTCAAAGCCAGGAGCCCAGGCTCACCTCCACTCAGCCCAGGAAACGCCGGAGGCAATTCAAGGACATGAACAGTGTTGAGGAAGACTTTAATCCTGTGTTTCTGGAGTCAAAATGTTATATATTTAAAGCTCCAGCTTCAGTTTATCACAGCTTAAAGCCACTTACAATTGCAGCCCTTGCTCCAAATGCGATGCTGGGGTGGCGCAGGCTGTACTCCTCTTCCCGTCTTCCTTATGCCCAAAACAGTTTTGTTTGAATTAACACCCCAAACCGACCCACCTGCCTGGGGACCGAGAAGGATATGGCTCTTGTGCCGTCAGCCACAGCGAGAGGGCTGCGGCCGGGGCTAACCTGCCCAGCCTGGGGACAGTGCCGGTGGCACAAGTGACGCACCGTACGCAGCACTCAGCTGGTGGGTAAGGGAAGGTTGGCAATGCCACCAAACACGTACTGATGGGGCACGCTCCCAACAGACACAGGCAAGTTAAACATGACTTGGGATCTGTAGCCACGCTTTGAGCTCAGCACTGTTGGAAATAACGTTGCTGTAAGCTACCAGGATGTACAATGAAATAAGGTTGCTGTAAGCTACGAGGGTGTACAATGAAATAAGGTCGTTGTAAGCTAGCAGGGTTTATAATGACAGGATGCAACATACAGATACAACCTTCAATGATGAGCCTGGCATTTACGCCACGCGCTGTGGATGTGACAGGTATTGTTGGTTTAATTGCCATCAGCCCCAGCCAGAAGCCAGTGGGACCATTTAACAGTTCAATCCCTCCCTGCCCGTCACTGCTGATGCTGATCCCTGCTTCCCAGCAAGAGCCACAACATCCCTGCTCCTGAAGCATAGCCGAGGCCTGGCTGAAAGCATCTCCTCTGCCTTTGAGAAAGGTTACGAGGTGGTGACGAACACGGCCGTCCTCCCCTGTGCCGTGCGCTCCTGCAGAGGACAAGCCATTTGCAAGGCGGCTCTGGAAAAAACATCTTAAATGCTCCGGCAATGCGAACACTGAGCAGCAACCTGCTTCGCGCTGCACTGGGAATGGAAACAAACCCGGCTCTTCACCTGCTGGGTGGAGGACAAGGACAAAAGCCGTGACCCATTCATGTCCTTCCTAAGCCTGGCTTAAGTTCTCCCAAAATAATGAATGCAGCCAAATACCTTAGTCACATACAGCTATAGGCACCAAAAGCCTCAAAGAGAAAGTTTGAAGGCGCTCATCCTTTGACACGCTGGGAGCTGTGTACCTCAGCAAATGGTTGATTAAGTATTTCAAAGCAAACATGCTGCGTGTGAAGGCTGAACAAGATCACAATATGGGTGACAATTTTCCAGCTTTGATGTAGGGCTTTCGGAGAGATCTTTGCCTCATAAAAGGTGGTTTTGCTTTGTGATGCACAATGAGAGAAAATACTGAAAAATTCATAAGCCCCCATCAATTAATAATTAATCTATCAGTCCAGGTGTACTCACAACTTGTGGCATCAGTAGCACGGGGTGCTCCAGCTGAAAGAAACACGTGGCCCCCGAAGTGACTCATTGCATGAAAGCCCTCAGTTCCTCATCAGAAAACCACTGTTCTTGGAGATAAAGTGACATGAGACAGGACAGAGCGGCACCGTGAATCGCACACAGCTTGCTAAGCCACACTCTGTGCCGCTGTCACAGATTGCTCTGCAGCATCCTTTTCCCACTAACAGTAAATATTCTTCTCTACGGGTGGCAAAGGGCAGAGCAAGGGAGGCAGCCCGGTGCCCGAGGACCCGACCTCTGCCCATGTCTCTGAAGCAGAAAGCGGAGGAGGATTTGAACTCTCCCTCCATCGACCGCAGGTGGGATGCTGACCTCCCTTTTAAATTGGGAATGGGAACGATGCTAAGCTGCCTCGGTAGCGTACATCACCAATGCCCTAGGCAACATGCTAATCCTCTGAGCAGCAAATTGCAACCCATGGACCACCGACTGCCTTGGGATGTGAAATGGGAGCGAGGAAGAGGAAGCACGGACAGCTTCCCTGTGTTACACCTCCCTGCGGCAGCAAAACCAGCAGCATCGGCACAGCTCGACTGTGGATTCAGCAATTGTCACTATTTGAGGGTGACAATTTGAGGGTGACTATTTGAGGTTTGAGGGAGGATTTTGGAAGGGAACTGGCAGGACACGTCCTCTCCACCAGCTCTCCGCACTGCAACGCTGTACTATCCCCACGCATCCCAGGAGGACCACTCTCCTGGTGCCACTGCATGACAGGGATGCTCAAGGCTACGGGCCAGTCCCTTCCCCTAATCAATCATTTAGGCTTAGAGTCACGCAGAATATTTCAAGGGGAATTTTACATTGTGCTAAATTCAAGGAATTACAATCTGCACCTATTGCTTCACCAAAATTTTCTTTTTCCCCTCCCATCAGCCCCAGCTCTTACACAGCCCTGGGGCTCCAACACCCCAAAAGGTGACAAACCTCCTCTCCTGGACAAGAACCCCACACCATTTTGCTCCTGTGTAGGTAAAACTCAGCCCTGCTGCAGGAATTCTGTCGCCTCCAACTGTGGCTGCACATTGTCGGTTGTTTGCTGCGGAGGGGTGCCCGCTCCCGTTATCCCAGCAAGCTCCCCGGTTATCTAATGAACCACAGCTGCCGGGAGCGAACAGTCAGGGGGTCCTGGGGGGGTGATTTAAAGGAGAAGAGAGGACTTGGATAATTCAGTAAGGGCTGACGCTTCCCTCTCTAAGAGAAATCTTATTTCACGGTCACAAGCTTTAGGGTTGCACTAGACTCGCTGGTGAAAATATTCCCTGGGATGTACAGCGACCCCTCCTTGCCCGAGCGCGGGATCTTATAACACTGCAATAAATCTGTGCGCTTCACCAGCCGCCCGAGCTGCGCCGGCGCTCGCCCATCACATCCGCGGGCAGATGCCGGCAGCGCGCCCGCTTCACCAAGCGAGGTCAAGAGATCCACCCTGGAATTAACTCCAGTCTAAATGCCACCTTTTGGATAGCCGTTTATCCCATAAGCTGAGCTGATTTCCAACATATTTCAGGGAAGCGCTGGCGGCACGTGCGGGGAGAGGTTTCTCACGCCCTCCTCGGTGCCGGTGGCAGCACCCACGGGCACTCGCTGCTCATCTGCAGAGCGCTGCCGAATCAACCAGCACGTGCCAGTGGCATGGCAAGGGCAGCCAGGAGCTCAGCACCGATCCTGCCCAGGAAAAGTGGACATCCCGCCGTGCCACCTCGCTTATTGACCCGCCGTACCCCCCCCTGTAGCTTTGCAAGGCTGTGCCGCGGAGTTGCGGAAAGCTGAGACAAGCAAACCCCGCAGGCAGCTTTCTGGCAGGTTGTGCAAAGACACCTCCAGATTTACGTGCAATGATAAATCAAAGCAACCGAAAAAACAGATTCAGCACAATGAGGAGGGGGAGAAAAAGCGCTGCCTGCCTTTGCAAATGCTTTGCAAGCTGTTAAAAAAATAGAAAAGGATGGCAGAGCACTTCCACTGGAAAGGCATGTCCTTTCCATCTGTGGCCAGAGAACTTCTGTACCCCGCAAATCCCTCTGCAAGATCATCTGTGCGAGGTGTACGACACTGAAAGGGCTTAAAAACTAAGCTGTCCAGAGGCTCTGACCTCTGAGCATCCCTTAATACTCTCTTCTTACGGCATTGCATAAGGATGCTCGCAGGCATGCGGGCAGCATCCTCTGAGCTACGGCACCCGAGAGAAACTGGAGCTCGGGCTGGCTGATGCAGCCGGAGGCAGATTGCCACATTTAGCTTGTCTGTGCTCCCTTACAGCTTCGCATACGCTGAATTTCAAATCAGCTAACAGGAAGAGAATCACCTGAATTTCCAACACACGACAATAAACTGTTATTCAGTTCCAAGTAATTTTTAGAGCTACCATTAGCGTCAATTAACCCATTCCAAACAACGTGGAAGAAAGATCCACATATCCTCAAATCCTCATCTTTTGATTAAAAGCTTAATGATAAATATAATTGTCACATAACTCCTAATGGGCTTTGGCCTTTGGAACTGAAGCAACTCCAATGAGGACTTGCTCCAGCAAAGCTGCAGTACGCGATCACTCAGCAGGATTAAAGGTAATGGGATGAGACGTGGGAACGTCTCCAATGGTGTCTTCACAACAGGCAGGGCTGGGGCAAGGCTCTTGCACACCTCCTTTAAAAGTTTCCCCCACTGTGCTGAAATGTGCTCAGGGCCGAGGTCTCAATTCCTGGTGATTCAAGCAGGGAGCTCAGATTTTTCTTGCTCTTTCATCACGATATTGAGGGACTTTCGACCAGCTTCCGTGGCCACGGCATCTGAAAGCCTTCCACAAACATGAGGAGGCACCTTCTGATGGGCTTCACAGAGTCACGGCGTATTTACACATTTGAAGTCAAAACCTCTACTTGCTGATGCTTGGCAGAGGTGAGTATTTGGGGATGAGAAGGTGTCCTGTGAGGAGTGCCGCTCCTGCAGGAAGAAGCCCTTTTGAACCAGAGGTGTTGGGTTCCCTGGCCGTGCCGTGCATCCCTCCCCACGCAGGTCTTTGCGCAGCCGGTTCCCCGGCCGAGCGTGCTTTGTTCCCAGCACTAAGGACAGCCTGAGGATCAGGCCTGAGCCGTGAATTTAAAATTCCCTAGCTGGTCTCCACATTGACACAAAAGCAGGTATCCTTCAGAGGCTGAGACCAGTTGGTAAAATGGAGACTCGAGTTCCTCTGCTGCAAGCGGCACCATGCTTGGTAGGGATGATGATGCAAGTGAACGCGTAAATAACAGAAGCTACAGATCATCATGTGAATGATGATCACTTTTATTCATTAAAAGTAGCTAACATAAAATTGAAAGAAAAAACATATTCAGAAAGAAACTTGCCTGCCATAGAGGTGTAGCTTGAAATTGGACGGCTGTTCTCCAAAATAAATACTCGTGGTATGTCAGTGCACACCTTGGAGTTTGAATTGCAACATTGGTTCTTGCAGTAGCACGGTGATAGATGCTTTTCTACAGAAGGTCTGAGCACAGAACTGGCAAAGCAGAGACTTTGGTCACCAAGAGCAAGGCTTTGGTTCCCTTTTATGCCAAACCACTGGGTATCAGCAGAAAAGGAGGAGAGGAAATGTCGAGGAAAGGTTACGGCTCCCACTTTTTCCAGGACTAAGATAGCAAAAATTGCAGTGCTGCCCATTACAGTTCATTCTGGTATTTGTGAAATTTGGATTATCACAGCTAGAGACCTAAAGGGACAGTTCTCCTGAATGGGCTGATGTGTTTCACACTGGGTCGATGCAGCAAACTTTCTCATGAGGTCAGGGAGAAAGCAGTTAGAATTAATCCTCGAGGCAGCAAATCATCAGCATGTGAAGAGGTCGGTACATATTCTCAGTGGACGGCATCCTAAAGAAGCTGAAGTTGCTGGTCCCATCCGTGACTAGGACCACGCTTCCCCAGGAATCTCTGTATACATTGCCATTAGATGCCCTCCTGCAGCAATGGAGAACTGGAAGGGAACTGCCTTCCACGGCAGACCCGGCTATTTTCAGTCCCTCCAGATTGCACCCAAATTCATACCAATTAGTGGAGTGTTATCAGAATCCAGAGCAGAAACTTCACATCTGTACGTCCCTATGGTCAATACATAACAATTATTAATGATTAATAAGTAATCACTATTATTATGCCAAATTACTACATTAGGCTAACTAAAAGGTCAATTCCTTGCCTTTCTTAGAACACTGGCCTGACAGTTATGCTCTGAGTCATTCAAAGGTTTTGGAGAAATTTACCTCGGGGAGAATTTCCTGATTGTAAACAGAAGCAATACTTTCAGCCATACCCATCCTATCTATTCTAACATTGCATTTCAGAAACGCCACTTCTTTTTTAAATAATTAGCATTCAACAATGTGAAAAAAACTGGCAAGAAACAGGGTTTGGAATCCTAGTTCCACTAACTGGGAACACCCGCCACCTCTTTTACTGCCTGATCCCCTCCAACAGGACCTATTCTGCCCCTGAAGAACCAGTGGCACAAAAGGGATGTAACGGCACCTCTGAGAAGGGCCGTGTGGAGCCACAAGCTGTCGTGTGGGATTTAACCCCGCACAATACCCTCACGAGATGCTCTGGCACCTGCATTGAGATCAACGGCGTGAGAAGAATTGAAGTAGACGCAGAAAAGCAGTGAGAGGCACAGCTATGAAGAAACAAACACAGGGAGCAAAAAAGATGACGCTTTTAAAAGCGGTCAGTCCATAAGGCGAGAGGAGTTCAGCACAAGGTACGGCGTTGCGGGGGGATCTCAGCAGATGGGGCAAGTCCTCCCATGGGGTACGCCATCCTTGTTACCTTACTGCTGAGGATGGTCAGCCTAGCAAGCGATACGGAAAATGCTGTGATGTGTCCATATTAAATGTAAGATAAATAATTTATGTGCACAGATACCATAACAACTACAGAAGAAGATGCTTCAGCCTGGAAGCAGCAGCTCCTGGGAAGTGCCAGGACATCCCACCTCCCTTTGCGTGGCAGTCCGGGGAGCGCAGCACTGCTGCTCCCGTGCCTGTGATAGCTTTACTCTCACCAGCTCAAACCCTGGCAGCTGTGAAGCTGGGACACAGACTGGATATCGCACCGTCCCACCCTGAATCTGGGCTCGGCGTGTGCCTGGCTGACCCCCAACATCCCTCCCATCGGATGAGGGAGACATGCTGATGCTCGCTGTCTCCAGCCAGCCCTGCTGCCACCACCCAGGCCTGCTGCCACCACAGGCATCGCCTGGGGCAGTGGGTGCACCCCGAAGGGCAGGACACTGCTCCCCGGGGAGATACACCCCAACAGCAATTACCCACGAAGGTCCAGGCGGTGGCTTTGTTTTTCCCTCCTTTCCTGCCACTGGAGGCTGCAGCTGCAGGCTGGCACTTTGCAGGTTTTTCAAGCACGGCTGAATCCGTGTGCTGGACAAAGCTCCAGGCAGCTCTGCAGAAGGGTCTCGCGATGGACGCGGCTGGGGACCTGCCGGGAGAGGCACTCCTCCGCCTCCCCATCCCGGGGACCTTCGCGCAGAGCATCCCCGAACAGAGGAGCTGCAGCCACGAGCCAGGCAGATTCACAGCTGAGATGTTTGGTCTTTTGCCCTTCACTACGTAAACCCCGCAGGAACCCCTCCAAGGCAAATATCTGTAGCTGCTGGGCACGGACCGCACACAGCTCTGCCCGGGCTGGGGAGGATGGGCAGCAGCTATCCCCCTATGAGAACAGGGACGGACTTTCAGGGTGCGGGGATTCAAAGTCCCTGAAAATGGTACAGTTCAAATTTCCTCCTAGGCTAAAAGCCATCACCCTCCACATCTCATACTGATGTTCAGAGCGGGCTCCAGGACAGCAGCGATAATACATACATGCAGTGTCAGGAGTGTTCAAGTCTTCACCGTTGTTACCACGCTGCAGACAATAAACATTTTATTTTCTTCTTGGCGGGGAGCCAAATGAATCCTAATGGTTTTCACGACCATAACACACAGACAGCGCCGGCTACAGACCGCAATTTCTGACACATCAGCTGTAAAAGGCAACGGCCTTTAGATAAGAGAGCGCCGAGGCTTCGCCCGCTCCCGCCAGACCTGATGCACAGCAGCGAGAACAATTAGGTTTTTTCCAGAACGTGTATCGCACCTAATAGAAAATATTAACTCACGTTACAAATATTTACAAAAAAAAGTCAGACATAATTAAGCGACTTGCAATTGAAAATTAACAATCTAAAAATTCAGCCGTGTAGACAGAGAGCGTTAAATATAACTGCAGTTAATGTGAGCTGATTTAAATAGAGATAATACAGCAGCAATAGAAAAAGGCAGTCAATCACGGTCCCCGTCATTAACATCCTTCTCCACGTGGAATATTATTACATGGAGCTTTCGAGCCGCTCTGCTGTCCTGGGGGGTGCAGGGGTTCCGGCCGGAGCGGAGGGACGGGGTGTCCATCTGTCCACACCGCCCGCCCGGGGCTGCACAAGCCACCCCGCACACCTCAGCCCCAGACAGCCATCACCACGAGATGGCGAATGGAGTCAGCTTGCTGTTGAGCATTTTAAAACGCTCTCTGCAACCCCACGCAGCTCGCGCTGAAGCTCTTTGCAGACACCCTGTGAGACACGGACCCCAACATCTTGCCTATGGGGGGACCGAGGCAGAAAACAGTCCGGTGCCACCCTGAGGGTTCTACACTGCGTTCACGAAATCACGGCTAACTTTCCTCCAGTCCCCCTCCAGGCTGATGGAGCCTCCAGGCAAAGCCTTTCCACCCCTGTAAGCTGGAGAGCTGTTTTTCATGCTGTTTTACTAATTATTCTTTGCATCTAAAGCCAGATAAGACACAAGTTGCCCAACACCTCCACCCCAACCCAGGCTGGACTACCTCAGCGTTGGCACATGCCAGCTCTGCAGCTGGAGAAGAGGGAGAAGAACCCACCACCACCGGAGGCCGGAGGGACAGCCCACCCCAGGAGGGCAGGCAAGGAGAGGGCTGGGACACCAGGGGAGACGGCACCATCCTCCACAGCAGAGTTTCGTGAGCAAAACATGACTGATTTAAGGATGGGACATGGGCTGGGTGGTGGGTCAGGCCTCACCGTAGCTTCACGGTAACTCTTCTAGACAGCTCCTCTGCAAGGAGTGCTCTCATCTCCCGCTTTTGGAGGAAATGGGGTTTATTTCGAGCTACACAGAGCAAGGCATGACCTCTTTCCTCTGAAACTGCTACTGGGGCAGGAGGCTGCTGCTTACAGAGTTAGGGAAAATATATTGGACACAGTACGGCATTATAGTCTCTGCTAGCGTTGAGGTCTCTCGGTGCTCTCTGAATGGCAGTGCATTGCAAAAATAAGTTGATAACCTGCTCTCTCTGATCCCACGTCATCTGTATTCTACCCTCAGCTTCCACTAAGGGCAACGCACTTCATGTGCAGAAAGGACATGCAGGAGAGTGAAAGGGCATGCAGGAGAGTAGCACAGAATATGCAGCTGGAATCCAGCTGTGAGCCAGAGTGCAACCGTGACTGCAGGTCCGTAGCGTGGGTACCTGCCCATCACAGATGGCAGTTGTGGCTCTTTTTAGAAATTAAGAAGAAACATCAACGAAGAGATTAAAGAGAAAAGCAATACTTGAAGCATTCTCATGGGATTCAGCTTTTTTTTTCTGCATTCTGCTCTGCAACCAGGTGAAAATTGCGCTGCTACGGCCACCCTGGAACTTCAAATGAAGGTAGCATCAGATGCTACCAGCTATAAAACCACGGGAACATACACATATGGTACCTACAGCTGAAGCTCTTCCCCTCTGTTTCTTATGATCAATCAAGTAGTTTGTTAAAGCAGATCTATGAAAATCAAGGGGAGGAAACCAGTGCTCAGGGCACTGGGAAAAAATAAAGCATGTGTGCAACCACCCATGGGGTCCGATGGCTGCGCCGGCTGTGTACCTGTGCAGGAGAGCAGATCCCTCTGTGTCCCCCTCTCCCTCCAGCTGGAATTATGGGGAAAAACAACAAGAAAAAGCAGCTTCTGAAGGGACTGAGGGCCCAAATGCTGTGAGCTGTTAAGGAAAGGGGGGGCGGGGGGAGAGATATCTTGCTGGGAACTGGCACAGCTGGGAAATGCTCTGATACCTGCCCGTGCTGCCCCGCAGGCGCAAGGGAAGCAACTGAAGACCACGCTGTGACCTCACACGAAAGCTGAGGGAAAAAGTGAAGCATTTGGCTTACAGGCTGAGCAAAATCCACAACAGATCCCACCCCCTCAAAAGGCATTAATTTTCAGACAGTTTTCCGCACGATGTTTTCCGCAATCTAAAAAACCTAAGCTGTGCTGTTTCTAAAATGCTTAGAACCATCTCAAATGCATTCTCTCACTCTTTTTTGGGGCGGGGGAGGGGGAAGTAGAGCGGAGGGTAAAATATTGCTGAAACAACTCAACCAGTTCCTTGGAAATCTGAAAAATGCTTCATTCATCCCAAATCTGCCTATGTTACAAACCGCGTGCAGGCTCACTCGCTCTGCGGGATGTGTTTGCTGAAAACCGAGAGATGTGAGATTGCCTCTTCCGTATTCCACCGGGAGAAAACCAGCAATCCTCTCCCGTCTTCTCCAGAGCCACTTGCACACCCGACAGAACACCTCCCAGCTGTGCCAGATGTGCGCTTTCCATTGCAGGTATAATGAATAGAGCGGGCGAGAAAGCAGCCGGCTCTGCGAGACGCTACCTGTGAGAGCAGGAGACAAGCTGAAGAGGAGACGAGCAGCCAAGCGTGGGGAGGGGAAAATGGGCAAAGCAGAAAATCCTTCTCTTTAAATTTATTTCTTCTCTCCAGCTAAACCTGTTCACCCGTCAGGCAAAACCAACGGCGGGCGCAGAGGCAGCAGAGGTGATGGCCGCTTGCAGCCCTGCTCGCAGCGTGCCTGGGCTGCGTTAGCACACCCCACCATTAGCAGGACAAACAGAAACCTGGCACAAACCTGCCACCGCTCCTTAGTGAAGCATATTCCTCGCAGGTGCCCTCCACACGCGGCGCAGGGGACACCCGATGCAATAGCCGGTTTGCAGGGCGGGCGCTGAAGGAGGGGAAATCACCTCCCGTCCCCACCCCGACCATCACACAGTTACTCAGGTTTATGCTGCTGGCATCTTTCTTGACTGCACAATGACACACGCTAAAAATATTTGCCGCTTGGACGAGATTTCGTGTTTAAAAACGTATAACAAATAATTAACTTGCACAGCACAAACCTTATAGCTTCTGCTTCCGAGCAGATGGGAATTTGTAACAAACTTCGTCTGGCAAACTGATGTCCCCTCATCTGCCGTCACCTCATCTGCACGGCGCTGCCGAGCGCTCCGTGCGTCCCAGTCCTGCTTCCTAACCCGGGTACTTCCATAGCAAAGGCTTTTGGCTGCGGGTGACCAGGGAACAGCTCCAACCCGCCCGCCTGCAGGGCTCCTTTTCAGAGCCCACCACAACTTTGCTGCAGACTGAAATGAAATAATCCATCCTCGGCAAATTTTAATTCCGTACTCAGCAATAATGCTGATACTTTCGTGCAGGCATCCAAAACCTGCCCAGCCGTGAGAGGCTGATGAGCTCTTAGCCCAAAATCAGCTGCTGGCCCCTTCCTGTGCAATCTCCTGTATACCCCTAGGAAATCTCAGCCTACGGTTGCTATGTCAAGGCCATACCCTCCATTCAAACTCGAGCTTATCCGATAGAAAAATATCCGGTGTATCCTTCAGGAGAGGGAAAGGCTGTCACAACCTTTGCCCAGTTCTTCCAGCCCCGACTATCAGAAGCGCAGCCAACAGCGTCTGCTTTGATCCCACGATTTTACTGCACTTGTACACACACAGTTAAAGATCGCTCCCACACATTTGCAAACAGATCAAAAGCTCGGACCATTTCCCCAGGTAAGCCAGACTGTCAGTCCTTCCTTATCCTTCCACGTGACTCTCAAGACCTCTCCAACACATTTTTATAGCGCAGGTCCCAGATCTGGATATAGTAGAGGTCTTTCTTCTGCCCTATAGAAGGATGACAGTATCTCCTAATGTTTCCTGAGGTTCCTCTGTGTATCTAGCCAAGACCTGAGTAGCCACTGTACCTATATCATTGCCCATGAGTTCAGACTCATTCATGCACAATTGTTGTCACAGTCTTTCCAGAGGCTGCTCTGAAAGTCAAATCCTCTCCATGCTGTCCAGCATCCCACCAGGGTGGTTAGCACCTAACCTACAGTCACCAGACTCCAAAACATCCTCCTCATCCCCATCCCTCTTCAGCGCTTTTCCCCTTTACTCTGTCTTTGGAGACATACACTCTTCCATTGCATTGTGGAACCAGTACCTAAAGGGGGCCTACAGGAGAGCTTTTTACTGGACATGTAGTGATAGGACAACGGGGAATGACTTCAAACTGGAAGAAGGTAGATTTAGATCAGATATTAGTAAGAAATTTTTCACGCTGAGGGTGGTGAGGCACTGGAAGAGGTTGCCCAGAGAAGCTGTGGCTGCCCCATCCCTGGAGGTGTTCAAGGCCAGGTTGGACAGGGCTTAGAGCAATCATGGGCTGGTGTCCCTGCCCATGGCAGGGGGATTGGAACTAGGTGATCTTCAAGGTCACAGAATCACAGAATGGTCAGGGTTGGAAGGGACCTCTGGAGCTCCCCCAGTCCAACCCTCCTGCCTGAGCAGGGTCACCTACAGCAGTTGCACAGGACGGCGTCCAGGTGGGTTTGGAATGGCTCCAGAGTGGGAGACCTCTCTGGGCAGCCTGTGCCACTGCTCTGCCACCCTCAAAGTAAAGAAGCTCCTCCTCGTGTTACGATGGAACTTCCTATATTCAAGTTTGTGCCTGTTACCTCTTGTCCCTTCCAACCTAAACCATTCTATGATTCTACAATTGTTCAGTCCTTCAGTCTTCATTTCATCTTTGACCCTGCCTTCCTCACAGCTCCACACACACGGAGTTCAAAGCCTGGCTCTTCTTTCATCTTTTCCTGCAAGAGCCAAACCTTCACGCGTGCTGAAGGCCTGGCACCATGGCTGGAGACCTCAGGACGCCCACTGAGGCTGTGGCTGTATCCTCCACCCCTTGCTTGCACCAATGCCCCGAGACCCCTCAGCTGATGAGGCGCCGATCATGCACAAGCACTTTGAAAACCCTTCGCAACTCAGTCACCACCTTCCCCAGCATCTTGTTACCTTACTACAAGTCTGTCTTTTGCTTTAAGATTATTTCTGACAGCTTGTACTTCCTCCTCGCTTGCTTTGCCTCTAAGTCCTCTCCAAGTCTCCTTTGAAGCAGAAAGAATAAAAAAAAAAAAGGGGGGGGGATGAAAAAAGAAGCTGATCTCCCTCTAAATTTTGCTAGAAGTTATCTTGGAGGTTACAGGCTTGCATCCTGAGAAAAACAGAGGTAACACAGTTGTTTCAGATGCTGAAAAAGAGTAGGCAAACCGCTGTAGCAAAGCAGGACCGGTCCCATCTCCAGTTCAGCTGCCTCCACATGTCCTCCCCAGGGTAGGCAGACAGGGTTTTTTCACACCAGGACACCCGAGGGCAGTTGGAAAAGCTCTCCATGCGACCGTCAGATCAGAGGGATGGGTTTTGCTCCATGTTGAGGCAGGAATCGTTACAGCCTGAAGACAGCTTTTCAGCAGACAGCTAACATCACATTTGAAAGGCAACGTTCCCACTTCACGCTGAACTCCGTTTTGCTTGCAGAATTTTTCTGAGCCCAGCCCTTACTGTTATTTGCTGTTATCTGCGGTACCAGCACCGCTCCTCCCTTCTGCGGGGATCATGTTGGCATGGGTCAAATCATGTCCAACAGTTTGTCCCTGTGGATTTCCAGTTACATCTGATTTAATGCCAACAACGGGAATTCACCCCTTTTCCAGCAGGTCTTTATTTGACCCATTTTTCATTCCCTCTGCTCCCCAGCGCCCCTCACTAAGCCGTCTGACACACCCCTCCTCAGCCGCCGCCACACAGTTTTGTTATTAATGGTTCTTATGAACTCTCCGTCTTTGAACAGGAGCGATTCACTTTTGATCGATGTCTGGCATCCAGTAATTTCACGCAACAGTGGAGAGAGACTCCCTTCTGCTGCGGTACGCTGGTACAGCACAAAGCCATCAGGAGACAGATGCGCTCGCTCTCCTGCCCTTGCATCCTGCGCTGCCCTCCCCTAAATCATCGCGTCCATCTATTGCTACCCTGACTGCAGACGAGACAAAATTTAAGGCGTTGAGACACCAGCTCTCCCAGATATCAGGGTGAGTTACTGATCTGCAGTGGTTCACATGGAGCTTCATGTGACAGCGACAACCACTGTTGTGGCCTAAAAAAACCCCAAGGTATTTTGATTGTCATCATCCAGAAAACCACCCTTATTTTGAAGCAGATCAGGTCTTCCCAAGATCACTAATGATGATGCTCAGATTGGGCCCTTATTCTGACCTTAAACCACCAGTGTTTCTGCTGGTATATTTGGGACAGAAATTGAATTTTTTTTTTATTTTTTTTTCCACTCGTACTGCTTATGTTTTTAGCCACACAATGGATGAAACTGCAACTGGCATTACAATAGGAAAGTTTAATGATCCCAATTATCTCCTTGAAAGTATCTTTGGCTATTTTCACCCACAGAAATACAACTTCTACTGGCTGCCAGGCATCCTCAGCTGTTTTGCAATCACCATACATAAAGGCGGAACAGATTGACCAAGCAACGACCCTGAACATTGCCTACCTTAAGTGGTAATAAAGAAGATGAGGAGTTACACGGATGGCAAAAGTGATGCACGGGAAAGGAGCAGAGTCACCTCCTGCCACCAGCCAGGCAGTGCCGGTGGAGAACAGCAGCACATCAATTAGCCAAACCATCGGGCAGGCGGTTTTCTCCTCTCACTTTGCTAAGGACCATGCTGTCGACGCAGACTTCCCCGAGGAAAGCTGTTGTACCAACCTTGAAGAAACCACGCAGTCCTCATCACCAATGCTGCCGATGTTCATGGGAAACGCAGAGTTTGAAACAGACCCTTTCCCAAATACTGCTGCTGCATACTCACGCGTTGTCACTGTAGTTTTTATCATGGATCTTTGATAGCGTATAAGCCAGTATTCAGAGTTCATCGCTCTTCTATTAATTTAACCTGTATTATCCTCCCTAACTCCATTCCCCCCATGCAGATCCAAATCGTGCTGCTCTCATCTGACCTGACAGTCACTCTCCTCCACAAGGTTACTCTGGAATCGTTTCGATAGTGGCAGCCACAGCTCCTTCAGCTAATTTACCCTCAGTTGCTACCTAACCATCTGAGCACAACTGTTCTCAGCCAAAAGCCACTGTAAGAGAGAAAAAGGCCAAGCAAAGAGAAAACCCAGAAGCAGAATTGTGAATGAAGAACCGAGTTAGAAGATGACTGAAAATGGCTGCTCGGTATCTTACATTTTTGAGAATTTGGATATGCACAAGGAGAGAAGATAGGGAACGAGACTCCAAGCCACAAGGAGAGGGTGGGTACAGCGATGAGGAACTGTTGCTGATGTTACACCCTGCATCAGAAATAGAGCACACTGGGTTTTAATGTGATTTTAAAACACAAAATAGAGTGCTGCGTTTGGCAAATGACATTCTCGTCAAATGTAACAGGCATCACCTGATTTAATAAAATTATTGTGTCGATAGTTTCTCCATGAGACCATCTCTCTGTTTCGCAGCTATTTTATGAGTCCTGGTCTCAGCTCTGCACGCGGGCGCGCAAGACTCCCGGTAATGGCAGCCAAACACACGCCTGCAGCTCATTTCACCAATGTTGGACAACATGAGCTCGCCAGCAAACTGGCAGAAATATCAGCAGGATAAATGACTGGTGTCGAGAACAAATAAGAGACCATTTAATTACTCTACTATTAGAATTTTATAATTTTAACCACCCAAAAGACTTTCTCGCTGTCGTCTTCTGGACTTAGCTAGGTCACAAAAGAAGCTAGTCATGTTTAGCAAAACCCTCCACAAATGCCAATGGAGCATGGTCCTCAGCCTGGGAACCAGGAAACTCTTCACTGATGCTCCTTCTGCTAAGGAACAGCCAAAGAGTAAAGCCTTACGCTCGATGCCTCCCCCCAGCACCCTACTGCAACCTGTGGTACCTGCCAAGATCTCCAAGCTTTCTTGGTGACCTGGTATTTTGCTTTCTGTGTCTTAATTTTACCTTTTTATGTTGATACCTGGAGCAAAATACCCTCAAAATAAATCTTGCCCAATTTCCCTTCCTGTGAACTAACGACAACTGGAGACCTGCAAGATCCCTGCTGTTCCCAGTACAGCTGTAAATAGGGGTGGTAGTCGGTCAAGATGCAGAAATGAGCACGGGGCACGTCCCTGCACACGTGAGAATAAGGAGGGACATTTAACCAAAGCTCAGCAGGGCATTGGCCAAAGTCTGTGCGTGATTCTCTGCGGGTCACTCTCTGTCCGCTGTGTTTGCTTCCTCCCCAGCACCCTTCTTCATTGCAAACCTCACTCCCCTGGCAGCAGGCTCGGAAGAGGACAGCAAAATTATGCATCTGCACTTTGTTCTCCTTTACTGTGGGAAATGCCTATAATTTCAGCCAGCCCCTGCTCTAAGGAAGGGTTAAGGCTCAAGCACGAGCACACAGCTCGGCTCCACCAGCGCCCAGGACCCCGCACGGCGCAGCAACCTGGTCGTGGTCCAGGAGCCCAGTGACACAGGGGCATCACGGGGTTTGGATTCCAACCCACACTGTGCTCTCCTGGGCCACCAGCACTCAGGGCTCTGTTGGGAAACTCTGTTAACTTCCCTGCCATGGCTATCAATGTTTAACACCCACAGTCTCCAACTTCACAGCATCTACAGCAAAACACATACACCCTTGAAGTCTGACTCCAACCTGGCTGCTGGAGAGATTTACACCTCTCTCCACTGCCTTCTGAGTCTTCCCATATTACATGGGGAACTTCAGCTCGATATCACCTTTAATCTCAAAATACTCTTCAGAAGGAATGGCCGCTACACCACCCTACTCTTTGCTAAACAGGGGGATGCAATCATTTTCCCCTCATTTGTTGCAATGACATTTCTATCGAGACTTCACACTGAACGACAAAGAATAGTGGGCCATCTCCTCCCCATCTTCTTACTGTCCTCTATTTCAGAGACAAAAGAACTGAACCAAAGGCTACCACACATGAAAAACACATGCATAGATCACTACTGCTAGGAAACATCACTGCCACCCGGATTATACAGCAAAGTCCGTGTGATGGAGGCCAGCACGGTTTTTATATGACTTTAAGCTATTATAGTTGCCTTTTAAATACATTAGAGGCTGTATTTGAAGCTGTCTTGCATCCAATTCCCTACTGAACTTGCACTCTAATTTCTCACAAAACACAAGTAGAATCAGATGTTCCAGAAAAAACACAGTATATTGAATATGAAAACTCAACACTGGAATAGAGGTAAGGAACAGCTTACATAAGCTGCATTCCCTGTAGTTTGGGATATTGAGACTGAGCCTTTGAAACACATGAAATCTAGTTTGTTGATTATTCCCCAATTTATAGTCAGCTCAGTGGGAACAAATATGCGCCTACTTTGATATCCTTTTGAAGAAAATTCTTGGCAGCTCATTTCTCTTAAGAAATATACCTATTCTCTTTTTATTTTCGTACTTTTTTAGAGGCAAACTGGAAGATTAGTCCAGCTGTATTTTATATTCATGCAGTACTTTCTGTGGTCTGATCCATCTGACTCTCAAAGTTTCTTCTGAGTTAAAATGACACTGTCTATCACATCCCAAGCTGTGGCATGAAGCATTTGTCAAATAACAGGGAAACACTGGTAGACTGAAGGATGAAATGTAGAGGGTGGAGGAAAGGACTGGTGAATAACACATCTTTTTTAAAATAATTGTCTTTTCTGGAATACTGAACATAGTATGGATTGCAAAGGGGTAGGAGCAGCCTTGGAGAAACCACGTCTTTCAGAAATAAAGATTAGAGAAACTCAGTAAAATATTAACACAGACCTTTCAAAATATTCGCTTAGTGGATGATCTATGTCACGAGAATGATCTATTTAAGGCGATAAAAAGAAAATGGGAAGAGTAGTGTGTAACGTTAGGCTAGCGCAGCTCAGCGAAACCAGTCCCGGTTCTCCGACAAGACACTGCTGTGGAATTGAAGACCCTGGAGCTCCGGCACCAGCCTCCAGCATGACCACGGACCACCCCTGCTATGGGCAACTACTGCCGTATTTTTATATTTTGCTCATGAGACAGGCATTGAAAATTCTCGAGGAAAGCACCAGGATTTCAGTGACGAAATGCACAAGTGAGGGTTGAACTGCTGCAAAGCACTCAGGTTTTCATATGGAATTCGAATTAGCTTTAAAGACCTATGCGCAAAACTAAGTTTTAGCAGCTGCATCGCATTTCCAGTTAAAAGAAAGAGAGGCATTAACACAGTGCAGGGTCATGCACCAATTATGTCTTATTAAATACTCCAGCCCTCCTTAAGATAAGCATCGCATATGGGTTCTTTTGCAGTTAGCAGCTCCTCGCTTCAAGAGAGAGAGGTCTGGATAACACCCCTTCTGTCTCCCAGGGCCTCCTGGGCTGATTGGCAGCAACATGTACTGCAGGGAACAAATGCTGCTCAAGGGAAAAACAAGATTACTTTCTCTGAAGAGGGCCGCTGGGGTCACTTCTTTGTCACATCTTCTGTTCACCATCTCTGGTTGAGGAAAAGGCAAAGAGGAGGAGTGACATTTTCCGTTCCTAATAAAACACAGGACAAGCTGAAGAACTGGTTTTTACGTATGGCTTGCACTGAATTCAATGTTAGGGAAGCAAGAGAGATTGCTCGAAATAAACATGGCATTTTGAGAGCCGAATACCACCTCCAGGAACCAGACCACATGGAAGCCCAACTCAGAATCCACCCTATAACCCATCTCAGTTACATTTAAGGTTGTTTTTTTCTGGAGAGCAGCAATAAACATTCGATTTTACACATCACCTTTGGCTACCACCCCCTCCTGATGGACAACGTTTGCCTTGGCTTCTCCTCGGGCAGATCCACCGGCTGTTTTGAGGCTGGGCCACCCTGCGCAGTGGTAATGCACCCCATGAGACTGTTGGGTTTTTCAGTGCAAAGAGTTTTCCCTGAATTCAGCAACTTCTCCACTTGCTCCCAGATTTCTCATCTGTAGTCTCCTCTCTGCCAATACAAAGGGAACACATCCGAGTTTTCTATTTTGTGCCACCCCAATTCTCCTCTTCACTCAAATGGTTTCAAGCTATAATTCCTGAATGTTGTCACATTTAGTGATGTTCAAGAACTTTTCCTATTTCTGTAGATCCTACAAAACCTTCCAAACTGCTTCAGCATCTCCCTCTGCACAGCTGTGCCAGGAATGGTCCATCTTCCCGACCTTCCCCTCTACTCTGATCTATTCCTCTAATAAAGCTCAGAGGTGGAAGCAGCCAGACATTTGCAGAGGCAGCAAACACCAGAACAGCTCTCGCCATTAATAATCTCAGTGCTTCCCTTCCCAGAGACCTCTGGTAGTCCGCAAACGGCAGCATCAGCAGATCAACACATCAGCAACTACTGCAGTCCTTCATACTTTTGCCCAATTGCTCCTACCTAGAGCCAGGAATGTACAAATACACACTGGGCGGAGAATGGATTGAGAGCAGCCCTGAGGAGAAGGACTTGGTGGGGTTGGTTGATGAGATGCTCAATATGAGCTGGCAATGTGCGCTCACAGCCCAGAAGGCCAACTATATCCTGGGCTACATCCAAAGCAGTGTGGCCAGCAGGTTGAGGGATGTGATTCTGCCCCTCTACTTCGCTCTGGTGAGACCCCACCTGGAATATTGAGTCCAGCTCTGGGCCCCCAACGTAAGAAGGACATGGACCTGCTGGACCGAGTCCAGAGGAGGGCCATGAAGGTGATCTGAGAGCTGGGGCACCTCTCCTATGAAGACAGGCTGAGAGAGTTGGGGCTGTTGAACCTGGAGAAGAGAAGGCTCCGAGGAGACCTCATAGCAGCTTTCCAGTATCTGAAGGGGGCCTACGAGAAGGCTGGAGAGAGACTTTTCACAAGTGATAGGACATGGGGGAATGGCTTCAAACTGGAAGAGGGTGGATTTATAATACATATTAGGAAGAAATTTTTCACGCTGAGGGTGGTGAGGCACTGGAACAGGTTGCCCAGAGAAGCTGTGGAGGCCCCATCCCTGGAGGTGTTCAAGGCCAGGTTGGATGGGGCTTTGAGCACCCTGCGCTGGTGGGAGGTATCCCTGCCCATGGCAGGGGGGTTGGAACTAGGTGATCCTTAAGGTCCTTTCCAACCTAAACGATTCTATGATTCTATAAATTCACCACTCAACTTACTCTTTCCAAAATGCAAAGTGGTGGTAGGGAACAAAATTGTTTTAATAAACATCCATTTGAAATGAGGCTCCTGATCTGATGAAAAAAAAAAAGAAAATCTGGCTAAGAAGCAGGAAAGTCATGCCAACAACTGGATTTTCACTGAAAGAAAAGAATTAGCAGCCCCTAAATAAAGAGGTTAAGGTAGATTGAAAATGTCAAGTTATTGGTATTTTATGAGGTAACCATGGTTATTTTTTATGCATTCCTTTGCAGCATGAATGCAGATGATGAAAAGTATTCATGGGCCAATTGAAACAAAAATAAAACTGAAGAGATATCCTGATGGTAATTTAAACCTTAAACTGTGGAAATTAATCAGTCCACACAGACAACGAAGAGTGTTCAGCTGATACTGCACCACAAAACCCCCTCGCTGAACAGACGAATAAAAGCCATTTCACAAAGGATGAACATCTTGAAAATCATCCTGACTTCAGTCCTAATGTACCTGCAGGGATCAATATTGCTGGGGCAGGACAGATCTGGTCTGATGCGTGAAGTTGCCCATGTGGCCTCTGGATAAAGCACAACTGTTTCTAATTTAATTTGCGGGAGCTGCTGGAAATGCAGAGGACGGCTGGTCCTGGCGTGCTGCAGCCCCTCCGTGCTGCCCAGCCAGGGGGTCACCAACGGTCCGGATGTGTTAGTCTTCTCTACTGCTGCTTCTTGAGATCATTTTGCATGCTTTTCCATTAGACTAACGAGCTCTCTTGGTCATGCTTACCTTGCTGGCAAGTGGTGTCACCCCTTACAGCGAGGGCAGGGGAGCAGCTCAGCAGATCGGAAGGGGGGGACGGGAAACGGCGAGGGTGCCCAGTTGTGACAATTAACGACTGAGTGCTCCATTAAGCAAACTAAAAGAGGGCTTTGGTTCAGAGGAGTCCCTGTGGACTCACGCAGCAAACCAGGAATTAAATCCATCTCCAGAACCCCGTGGTGGAGGGGCGCCCAGCAGCCAAAAAGTTCTGCGTCGCAGCAGAGAGCAGAAGGAAGAGGCTGCTCCTCCACTCCAGAACCTGCCCGGATGCTGAAACCAGTTTCTGTCCCTTAAATAATACGCTATAACAAGCCACTGCTTGTTTTGGTGGAACAAGTGACATTTGGCAAGGCTGCGGAGAGGCATCCACGCCCCTAAACCCAGAGGGAAGGCTGGCAGGAGGTGGCGTGGGAAGGATGCAGCGCAGAAGACTTCTTCAGTCTAATAAACATCTCTGGTTAGTGTTAGAAGAAAACAACTGACTTTTCCTCTGCAAGTCCTCGCTATTGTTGCATGACATTATAATTTCTCTGCTAAACATCTGCTCTTCAGATGCGCAATCTAGCCTGGTTTCTGTAACGGGACTGTAAATCCAGAAGATGTCCATAGTAGGGCCAGAACTCCAAGTTCCTAGTGCACAAAAAACATACATCCCCAACTGGCAGCTAACAGGGTTAAAACACCCTCTGATTAAATGAAAGCATCTTTAATTAGTTTAATTGACCATGCCTCAGCCAAGACCATCTGCTCAGCAGCATTTGCCTGCTCTTTGCAGGAGCGATTGATCAGCCATAGCTGGAGAATACAGCATTAGGCTACATCAGATTTATTTTGTTTAATAGAAGAACTAATTTGCTTTAAATTTAATTACAGGGGCCAAGATTGCTCTCTAAGTCCATAACAGCACAGAACATAAGCTGATCCTACAGCTAATGGACGCATACGTAGAGCCATACATGTCTGTGCAAACCAGACACGTGGTGCCGACAGCTCAGGGGAGCAGGTCCCACCCTGCCAGAGAGCGATCACTGCATTTTCCTCCCCAAAAGGCAGTAGCCCCGTGGCACACTGCTAGGGCTGCCCCGCTCGCTGCCACGTCCCCCTCCACTCGGCTGAGCTCTTCCCTGCAGCTCTCCGTCGGATGCTGGAGGAGACTGAGTGTCAGATGCTGGAGCAGAGAGATGTCCCACCTCAACCACTTCTCCTGCTCTTAATTATAAAGACACTAAATGATGCATCACCCGTAGGGTCACTGTAGCGGACCGCTCTGTACCTCCTGGGTGACTTCCACCAGCAAACCTCTCCCAAACGGGGTGGCTGGCAGCTGAGACAGACATCACACATCCCTCTCGGCCTCTCCTCCCTCCCATGCCACCGTCGTTCTTCAAAATACCGCACCCCGAGACAACGCCGCCGAAGGGCGATTCCCCCTCCCCCGCCGAAGGACCACGTGTGTCTACGTCGTGCTGTTACGAAGGGAAAAATTTCATTCACTTCCCAACGCATTTTCCTTTTTCAGTTTCCCATCAGGCGCTAAATCACCGCCGTCTCTGGGAGATGCTCGAGCCCTGGCAGGCGTGCTACAGGAGTAATTACAACCCTGCAGAAGGCTCCAGGCTGCCATTTCCGTTTCCATGGAAATAAATACTGAATTACTGAAAACAGAGTATGATGCTTTTATGGATTTTGAGGCTTTTGATCATCTCAAAACCATCTTAACTTAATTTTTATTGGTGGTGGCTTCGTTTTAAGGGTGGGGGGGAAGATAACGCTCACAGTGTGGAAACAGGCGGAGTGATCGAAAGGTGTTTTGAAGGAGTGGAAGAGGGGGAGAAAAAAAGCCACGGGGTCTGGCTGATGCCGTGGGGATTGGCAAAGGGGGACAGCGGTGCTGGCCGAAGCTGACGATTGTCCACAGCATGCAGGTATCCAGCCCTGGAGAGAGGGGCCCGTGGAGGCCCATCGGTCATTGCCTGCAGCCCTGGCTCGCCCCCACCACGGTCTGTTCACAGGGGCTGTGGGGCTGAAGCAAACCTCCTGCCCTTCCAGAGGGGTCATTACAGCCAGCGTTAGTGCTTAAACGCCCAGAACTGCAGACGGCCATTTCATAGGTGTTGAGCTTCAAGATGAAGCTAGAATAAAAAAGAATTGCTTTACGCTCCTCAAAAATGATGAGCAGGGAGCAGAAGGGAGTGATCTGATACTAAACCCCCGTATCTCTGAGCTGAAAGGACACAGAGATGTGCAGAGACAGGTGACTCCACACTGTGCGCAACAACCCCAGGCTCAATTCTCATTCCTAGGCATGGCTGGGAAATTTTCATCGCAACAAACTAGATGGAATACTTGGTTTGGGGAGGGTACACAAAAACCAAACATTTATTCTGAGGTCACCTTAACCTTCATCTCACCGTCTGAGCTGTTACAGTGCCTCACAGGAACTTCTGTCCTTACTTGTTTCTGCCCTCACTTGAGCTGCATCTTCCAAGTACCACTGCAGCATCTCTGCAACGGGCTCAGCGTGCCGCAGCAAGTCAAGAAATGAAGTTCGGGAAAACCACCTGAACTGCAGAGATGTGAGAGGGGCAAAAGGTGGGACACCACCTCGGCGAATTATATCTAATACTGACTTGAGCTAAAATCAAACATTTGATTCAGGACAGAAATCCTAAATATCTTTTCTGCTAACACTTCTGAAACTGATTTTTTTTGGCAGAGGAACCTTCTGCTTTGTGAGAAATGTCAGCCTTTGGACACAGTGTCCTAATTCAGCTGCAAAAATAAATGTCAAAACAGTGAATTCTAGCTTTAAGCCAACACTGGTCGGCAAAATTTGGGTTGAAATGTTTGCTAGCTATAAATCACAGATGCCCAAAACTGACGAAAGAATTCCAATTGCACTGGTTATAGGCTTTCATCCCTTTACGTGAAATAGCCACCAGACAGCGATGGGACTTGGTGTGCGTTGTAGCCTACCCCCACAAGCACACTTCTCTGATGTTTTACCTTCTACCTGGATGGACAGGAACAGATGCTGAAAAACCACGACCATCTATTACTATGTATTACTCAGCAGGTTTGACGTGCATATATTTAGCTATTTGTTTTCAAAGTTAATATCTAAGGGAATTAGATGAAACTGGAAGCTTAACGCAGGTATTTTTCACATTTAACAGCAATGCCACAGTGTAGAGGACACTTCAGGGCTGGGAAAGAAGAGAAAGTCTGATTGTGGAGCCTGTGAACAGTCCTGCAGGGACAGTCCAAGCATCCAGGACTTCCTCGGAAGCGGGAGGATGGAAGTGCGCAGCTCGTCACAGATGTGGTCTGGATGTCACCTACTGCTGCTGGATGAACCGAACAGCACTGTACTAGCTCCTTCTATTCTCACTGTAGCTATAAATTACTTCCTAACACAGCTTGAGATAGAGAAGTAAATCACTGCCCTACAGCTGGGGAAGAACAAGACAGGGAGAACACCACAGCCTGATTTTCAGAGATGCTGCTACAATTCAGCCATCATGAAGGTCAGTGGGAAACACAGGGCTTGTGCGCAAGGACATGCCAATGGCAGCAAAGACCCAAGTTTGGAATTGCTCAACACTTACAGAAAATAGGTCCTGTGTGACTCTTCCAGCCACAGGTTAATTACAAAGCAGAAGAGGTAAACTCAAGCCTTGCCAACGGGTTCTGGACCAGAAACCCAAGACTGAAACACACTTCACACTCTGCAATGCCACAGCAGAGGAGCTCACTGCTGGAGCCGGAGACACTCAATCCCCACGCTGACTCCAGTGGAGCAGAAACACCAAGCCACATAGCATGTGTTATGCAAAAAACTTAAGTCTCTGTGTATTATTTAAAATGTTCTAGTCAGAGGTTGTTCTTAACACCACTGTTATCTCCGCAACCATTCTGCTACAACACCACTTCTCATCTTTGTTTCCTAAAAGCCCTTCCAATTGCATCAATCCCTTTTGCTGTGTTGCTATCTCACATCCTGCTATATCACTGCTATCACATTAAGAATACACTTATCTCATACCACCTGGGGATATTGTATTAAAAAAAAAAAAAAGTCCCTTTAGAAATCATCCTCCTTCTGCACAAACAAAATACTATTTCAGAAGTGAATGGAAATGCTGTCCCAGTGATGTAATCATTATGCAATTACTGAGCATGATGTAACAGAAGGCCACGCAGAGAACAGCATCTTCTTCCAGACCACAGGAGAAACTCAAGCAAGTGTTCGGGGTCCTCGGCACCATTTCTGCTCATGCTTTAGGAGGACAATAATTAGGCAAAGCCTTCTTACCCCTTGTCTCCTGGCACAGCCTCTGGGGCAGTTCCACCCTCCACACCCAAGCAAGGGAGGGCAGGTCAGACCACCCAGCCCCTCCGCTCCCAGATCAAAGGAGCGGTGGAAGAAGTCGATGTGCTTTGCTTTTCTAAGCACAGGTGACTGACTGATAAACTGCGCTAACAGCACCGCGCTGCCGCTCCAGAAAGAGTGATGGCATTCAGACAGACTGCCAGGGAAAAGGCGCCGTTTCCCAATTCCTCCCATGCACGGCAGACAAGCGTAGGTCAAAAATAAGTGTAGCTTATATACCGTGCCAAACCATCGCTGGGAAGCTCGTGATTGCCCCTCGATTTGTTCGGGAGGTTTACTCAGTCGCGGTGTACAGCCTGGGGCTGGCACCACGGCAGGCTGCTGAGCCAGGGTCCGCGCTGGGCTCTGGCAGGAGCGGCCCGTCCGCTGCCCAAGGGAGGAAAGCAAATGTGTTAATCACCCACAACTTTACCCTGCACGGCGTTTCTGGGAATATTATCATTTCACCACATCCAGGAAAACGCCAGACATTGTTTTCCTTTTACTGAAAGCTTATTTCCAAACAGAATATATAAAATATTTTGTTCTACCAAACAGGTGACAAAAGCTTCAATCAAATTATTAAGGAAAAGATTTAAGTTGTACGTCCAGTTAACTCTGATGAGACAAGAGTCAGACCAAGAGAGTCAGCGTCTTCACAGGGAGGCAAATGAGTACTGCTCAGGCTGACTCTGACAGAAATGCTGAAACCCAGACTGAAACAAAACAGCACGATGGAAATACATGACCATTTTTAGGGGTTATGAGGCCAGTGCCCCAAAGCCCAACAGGAGTGCCCCGTGCTGCAGCTACGGCTGCGGGCGCAGGCTGAGGGGGGTTTGCAAACCCACCCGGGAAGGGAGCTCGCTGCGGGGCTGCCTCCAGAGGCGTTTACAGCAGACGGCTTGTCAAACGGAGGGAGACAGATGCGGCAAATGAAAATTTATGAAAATGCAAAGCGGTGGTGGCGGGGAGAGAGCGAGCGGCTGGGAGGAAGTCCCGCAGAAGCACGTCCCAGCCCTGCCGTGCCCATCGCACACGTGTACCTCCAAAGCAGGGAGCCCTTCCTCCCCTCCAGCCGCCCCGGGTCCTCTCCTCCCCAGCGCCCATCCGGGCTGCTGCAAAGCTGTACAAGCAATTCTCTCTCCGGATGTCTCTGGTGTTAGCGCTGGTGCCTTTGGCTCCCTAATTGGTGTCAGACTTCCCATGTCGGAGATGCCGTCGGTGCAGAGCGGCTCAGCACAGTCCAAAGGGTTATGGCATGGGAGAGTTTCCAAGCCACGAAGGGCAGTGCCCAGGGCTTGACTTGCATCTCCAGCCTTGCAGAAATCGGGCACCCAGCTGCTGTTGCGGCTTTGAAATCTGCCCTGTGTGAACACCAAGTGCTCCTGGAGTAGGAAATAATTTGCTCCTGAAGTTTAGGAGGGAAAGGGAAAAATCTCCTGTTTCAGGGCCAATGCTTAATCATGAGAGATCAGGCAGAAGGTTTCATGGGGGGAAAAAGGGAGGTTACTGACCCACTGCTCGTTGCATATCATTTTCTGCTCTCCCCTGCAGCTCTGCTGCAGAAAACACGCTAGCCAAGTGGCGTCCACCTTCAACTTTTGCCAGGAACTCCCCATACAAGCTAAGGAAACAAAAACATTTGAAGGTTGATAGGTTTTACTTACACCCTTCAACAGACTGGGTGCAAGCAATGGCTGAGACCCTGCGGGAAGGAGTGGTGGTCAACAGCAATTTTGGTGCTTCATGGCACGACGGAAGCACAGAACAGCTGCTGCGGCTCTCCTAAGGGCTGCCGGTGGCCGGAGAGCTCCAGAGATCCCTCTGGTATAGCCCAGATGATGTGACCACAGGTAGCACCGAAATAAGGGTCCCCACAGCAAAGCCTGGGGTTTCCCCTGCAGCACCCAACGGGAGAAGGAGCAGCACTGACCTGCTCCCACCTCTGCCCGCCATGGGACAGGCTCCCGCCCCACTGTGCCGGCACCAGGACACCGTAACCACTCACACTGCACCCCAGGAAAATGCCAAACGGCCAAATGACTGCTGGCCCCGCAGCTTTTGGGGCTGTGCCTTGTACAAAGGGCTTTCCCTTCTGCATAGCTAATCCTCACTATCCAGGTATTAAAAAGAGAAACTCCCATGCTAATATTTGCTTTCAACAGAAATTATGTCTTTCTCTAAAAGCTTAAATTACGGGTTTGCTGCCTCTGAGTATTAGGAAAGACCCAGAATTAAACTCTTCACTCTCAGAGTAAAACCAGGACCTACTGCAGGAAACGGGTTGCTCGATGCAACAGGGCAATTCGCAAGGAGCAGCCACTGGGTTCATGGTGTCAGCCAGAAAGGCTCTCATAAGCAGAGATCATCCACAAAGCAGAGCAGCCATCATTAAATACTGTTTTCTGCATCACCAGGAACCACAAAGAAAGAGAGTAGGATCACACACACGCTCACACAAAACCACCCTAGTTCCTTAGCCGAGCACGGGTCAAGGGAGGATGAGAGACACTGGGCTTGAGTTGGTTTAAGTTTTTGTTTTGTTTTTTTGTTTTTTTTGTTTTGTTTTTTAAAAAAAAAAAAAAAGCAGCACTGCAGAACTGACTCAGCTCTCAACACATCCCTGAAAACATTATGGTTTTGATTTTAAAGAAGTCCTGCAACAAAGAGAGGATGGAGGCACAAAATCTGGTTTGTAAACATAATTTATGAGGACCGATGCAGTCCCTGCTGTTGCCTTTTTGCTATGAAGACTCCTTACTCAGGGACATTTATTATCCTCTCCCCACTCTGCCATTAAGGTCTGAGATGAAGAAGAACAAATGCAAGATAATTAAGCTCTTTACAGGAGAAAAAACAGATCAAACATAATTTTCTATGTCTTGAAAAGAATTGGAAATGTCTAGACAGAAGACAGACAGAATTGGTCTCGAATGTATTAATTTCAATAAGAAGCTGAACCTCTGAATTGCAGGAAAGAGATTGAGGTCTGCTCCTGCTCCGAAAACTTTCCACAGCATTACCTTACCCTCCCCGTGACTCTGACATCCTTTATCCCGCCTGCGATATTTATATCTGATAGCACGGGACCGTAATCTGGGTCACCGACAGCCTGGACAGCCACCGGCAGCCCTCAGCAAGAGCTGCTGGAAATGCAAGCAGCACTGCAGAGTCCCAGCTCCACACCTCTGGGGAACTGCCTCTTACTGGGGGAGAAAAAGAGAGGAATGGGAAAGGTTTTTATCTGTCTGGGATCTCATAGTGCATGTTGGAGCTGCCCCGAGGTCACTGGGGTTTGGGATGCTCTCTCCTTCCACCATGGGCACGCAGGGGTGACAGAGGCTCCCTCTACTTAAGGAGAACCCGTACAACCTCAATAAGTAAGTTTGCATAAGACATCCACCCCGGGGGCATCTGAGCTTCAAGTACTAATAAGGTTATTGGAGGCTGCAAGAATGTACTTCTGTCATTTAGATTGGTGATGTGACAGCGCAAAGGCAAGCAAGGAACAGCAAAACGGCTCACTTAGGCACCATCAAAGACCTGCTCATCCAGACGCTGAGTTGGAGGAATAAAATTTTCCCATCTCAGCAGTCCTATGGGATTTCCGGAGAGAAAACTTTATATAAAGACTTTCTGAAACACCTGGGGAAAACCCTAAGCAATCAACCAAGAGGAAACAAACATGAGCAAGAGAAGGAGGTCCACCTGGACAACCAGAACATAACCGGTAGTGCAGAAGTCCCACCATGAACCAAAACCCCCTTCCCTAATGGAAGTTCTCTCAAAAACAGTCTGGTCAGAGCCAAAGTTTCCCGTTCACAACAGCAGTATTTCCCATTGGCAAGCCTTTGCCTGAGAAACCCACTTCCATTCCCACCCAGCATGGGAGAAAGACCTTACCTGACATGCATTGTACAGAAGCTGATGCTCAAATTTCTTGATCCCCAAAATGTTCTGGAACATCTCGTAGAGCTGCTCCTTGCTGAGGATGAGCTCCGAGGCAGCGCTCGCGGTCATCCTGGCCTGCTGCTTGCGGGGATCTTCTTCCCCACGGTAAATAGCATCAAACTTCGCCATCCAAGAGCTCAGGACCGTCTCCTTGCTGAGGCCATCAATTTCTGGCAGGCTGCGCACTCTCTTCTCAATGTGCTTCTTGAAGACCTCCCGGGAGTCATTCGCTGAGCACCCTCCGCTCTGCACCATCCTAGCAACGCGGTCGCTTTTCAGAAATACCTGCAAAGAAGAGGTGACTTCAAATGGTGTCAGTTAAAAAAAAAAAATAAAATCCCCCTTAAGTCCCACAAAGTGTGGTTCCGCTGCTGGGAAGCCCTCTAACTGGCTGCCAGTATGCTTTCCAACTCCTCACTCAACAACCACACGTTGCCAGATGGACATAGGTTTCAGCTGCACTTTGGGACACGTAATGAAATCAGGTGAAGCTTCTGCTTTGCGTCTGCTAAAATGGAACATTTTGATGCAATTAGGACTTGGTGTGATGCTGTGGTCGCACCTCACCAGATACATAAATGCCCTTTGGGAAAGCAGGATTACATTTTGCTCTATCAAATGTTTTAATAAGGAAGTTATTGCGCAGCTATATTCACCTAGCCAAATTCTGCCTTGTTAGAGGGAGCCCGGTCGTCATATTCAAGTCCGCAGCGTTGCATTGCATTGATGCTGGTGGCCAGGCCCCTGGGAAACCTCTGACCAACGCAAGGACCAGGCTGACATTAAGCTAATACACCAGAGGAGATCTTTGCAGACTGCCTTGCTGTCACAAGATGACAGGAATAGCATTGTATTCATTACTTCAATATTACCTTCAGCTAAATAATACATGTGTCTCCACTTCTCCCATACCCTGATCTTTCCAACCCGGGCAAGCAGCACCGCAAGAGCACCGTTACAACTGCCTGGGAAAGGACAAGGACAAACGGCCTGACCTTTGCAAACCAATGGGTAAACACCAAGACAACTCAGATCATGAAGATGCTCTTCCCACTGCAAGAGCAGTGGAAGGGTCAAAACACAACAGACCCCTGCAGACCAGGAGATGCCATGGGAGCAACGCAGAGCTGAAGGGTGAAGAGAGGGACAGGGAGATATTGTGTTGGCTGTCCTCTCCCAAGCCCTGAACGCAGGACAGCAATCGCTGCCCAGCGAGAACTGCTGCTTTATAAATGATGCTGAGAATGGATGAATGCAGGAGGCTGAGAAGAAGTCCTGCCAGCACCGGGGTGTATCTGTCAGCTCCGAATAATTAAAGAGCTCGAAGATGACCTAAGGACATGGCAGATTCTTTTATACCACTCAGCAACATGGCACTCTGTCTTCCCAGATGCTTGATGGCACAGGCAGCTGTCGGGAGTAGCAGTGGGTTTTGCTCTGGGACCAGCCCAGAAATGCTGCTGAGGAAGATCTGGGCTGTTTCCTTCCAACATCACCGTGCTGGGGAGCGCTCCCTGCAGACAGGACAGGCAGGATGCTGCCAGCAGCCTCTTCGGTTCACACTGAAATGATACCAGCATAGGTTTTGTTTCCTTGCAGAGCTTAAATATGAGCGATAACGCCTTGGATGTGCGCAGGTGCTTGTAGGTAATAGGTGAGAGCTATCAAAACCAAAGCTGACAGCACAGCCGAGCAAGTCCCCAGCACATTGACTGCTGGAAACGGTGGGAGGTCACAGCGAACGGCCCTGCTGCGGCATCCTCGGCTCCCGTGTCCCCTCTCTAATCATCTGCTCCAGGTGCCTTTGGCCCGACCCTGTGCGACAGCGCTAATGACTGCCCATACCCGCCAGCACCAGCGGCTGGTGTTATCTGTGGTCCTCACCCCTGTCGGAGGAGTGATGGCTCTGCGAGCAGAGGGACCCGACTCCCCGTCTCCCCTCAGCCCCGATTTACCGGTGCGGAGCTGCAGCGGAAAGGAGGGCTGCGGTGGGCAGAGAAGAGGAGGCAGGTGCGGAGGAGCGCCAGCCAGACACAAAGCAGCAGAAAAAGACCATGAAATAGGAAGATAAAAAAAGATAAAAGAGGTGTTTTGTCCTGCAGAGCGAGCTGCTTTCTTTAGAAAATACCAGGTGAATAGCCTGGCTGTAAGACTGCAGAGCAGGATTGCCGGGAGTCAAGAATTGCTGGAGCAAAATCTGGCACATGCAAAAGGGAATTGGCCTCCGCGAGCTGGGTCAGGCATCTCCTGCCATGTCCATAGATGAGCCCTCCATGTCACATGTAACCCCGGCTCTATCTGCCCACAGCAGAGTGGAAATGGGTTTAACGAAGCATTTCCATAATACCCGCTGAAGGGACTGCTGCATAAAGTGCTGGTTGACAGATGAAGCTTTACTCATTAGAAGTAAAAGGAGGTGAGAAAAGCTCTCCTGGAGCATCTGTTAGAGTGTGCCGGGCCTGTCTCACACACATGGGTCTGCGGCATCCCTGCAGGCACAGTGGTGCTTTGCAGACCAGCAGCAGAGCCGGCTCAGATCACTCAATCTTTTCATTTGATAGCAGCCTGTGAACTAGTCCAAGACTGACAACCACACGCTTACCCCTTGACAGCAGACTTAACAGCAGAATGTGGCCATGCAAACACATTGAAGGCAAGAGCAAACGCATTCCTGACCTACCATGTCACCTTTACCTCTCTCTTCCTCCAGCATAAAAAATAAATCAATCCTCAGTTAATGAACCTATTCTGCACTGTTAGTAAACGGACCCCTTAGAAACACCAGCCACGACCTGCAGAGATGGCCAGTTTCAGCTAAGCGAAAAAACAAGTTTTAGTGTTTTCCAAGCCATCACGCAGCTTTATAAGTCAGTACCTAAACGCCGATTTCTAGACAGCATCCATCCAAGGGACAGTTAATTGCACAAAACTGAGATTTGCAGGAGGCGAGATAAGGAGGATCTGCTGTGTGACTGCACCGTGGCTGAACCCAGGGTGGGCACCTCTCTGCGGAGAAGGGAGGAAGGAGCACCATCAGCCGGGAACATCTCAGGCACTGAGAGGGGGCAGAGGCTTTCTGCGGCGAGGATTTGCCTTGTGCCACTGCAGATGGTGCCGAGGAAGACACACGCAGCCATGCTACAGCTGCACAGACGCTGAAAGTACACGGCCATAAATCAAAGGAGACCAACAGTTAAAAAGAAGAAAAAGAAAGTTGCGCTGAAGGACACAGAGCGATGCATTATGCTTTTTGTGGCCTATTTTAAGGAGGACAGAGCCGGTAGAGTGTCCGGTTGAACTGAAGACACAGGGTTTGCAGACATCTAGAGCTGATCGACTGCTCTTTGTTAAGTTTGATCACTTGGGGTAACTATATAGCACAGGACTTCTGGAGCTGATCAGGACACACTTTCAGACAGACCTACCAGTGAAACAGGGATGTATTTTGCCTGTTTTTAAGCAGTTTCCTTTTCCTGCCCCATAGTCTTATCTGAACAGATTACGTTGCTCTTACATCCTAAAATGCAACTCACGCCATCTTGAGAACTTTCTCTGAGAGCATCTGTTCGGTGAAGCTGTGATAAACTGATGATCCCTTGGCAATTTCTTTTCTGATAAGAGATGTAAATTACTCTCAGCTTCCTTCCTGTACAGAGAATGATGGAGCAGTAACTACTAGGCCAGTTTAATAGAGTTAATCCAGAGATAATTTGTGCTTTCCTTACACAGAAGCAGCTGCTGCCATTTTTTATAGAGTTAAAATTCTCTTCAGTTTTAGTATCTGATTTTGGTCCCCTCTTAGATACCACTTCCAGAGAAATATTTTATGTAGGCAATTCAAAATCTTCACCTTTTATGACAGAATAGCTCTAGGGAGAAAGAGAAATGGTTTGCAGAAAGGCTAGCAAAAAAAATAAGCGACTCCTCATACAAATCACAAGCACTGATTTCCCTCAAAAACAGAAGCTCTTTCCTTCTGAGAAAAGATATGAAAGGCAGCATTAAGGGCTGCATACAAAGAGGTGCAAAAAGACAGACATGCATAATTATTCTTTTACACAATTATGAATGATGCTTCACGTTCTTTGGTATCATCTAGTTTTGTAGATATACACCCCCCCTCCCTCCCCCTTTGCTCTGCAGCACTTGTCACACCAAAGAGAGAAGACAAGATTCTTGCTGAAAATCCCAAATTCAATTAGACGCAACACAAAAGCTTCAGCCAGAACGGAATGTGCTGCCCAGTTTTCTCTCGGTATTTTTCATAGGGAGCACATGACATTGATTTTATACTGTGCCATCTTCCCTGTTTTAGACTACACTGCTTAAAAGCATCAGGAAGATACTTTTCCGCTCAAAGCAAGGGCGATCTTCCCCGTAATAAAGCTATAGCATACACCATGGTGTAGGGGTTGCCACGGTTGCATGTTCAAACCCTGAACCTCACAAACCTTGTGGAACACCAGACGTGAGATGGAAGAAGCTTTGCACCTGCCTTTGTTTTGTGCTGTTTGATAAAGGGCAATCCGTTAGTTCAGAATTTGACCCCGTCTGTGAATAGGGGTGAGAACAGGGATTCACATGAATAGCGTATTTTCTCTACTTACCTCGTAGTAGCTCTGAACAGCGTTTATAAATGCTTCATCTGCCACAATCTGGGTTTCTCCATTGAGAAAGGCCTGGAAACGATCTTTGATTGTCTGGAGCTGCTGCTTACTTATCTGCAAAACATACCAAAAGGAGAAAATTAGTCAAGAAAGGTTATGTATGAAGGAAAAAAACCCAGTAATTCTTCTGCAATATCTTATCGGGGTGCTTATGATGTGCACTTCTGCTTTCCTTTGGGGACAATAGCAATAGACGAGGAATCAGCCACACGTGGGTACACACGCACGCACACTCTTCACCCTGGCAAGTTCATTTAACCATCATGATAGGACGAGGGGAAATGGCTTTAAACTGGAAGAAGGTAGATTTAGATTAGATATTAGGAAGACATTTTTCACTCTGAGGGTGGTGAGACACTGGAACAGGCTGCCCAGAGAAGCTGTGGAGGCCCCATCCCTGGAGGTGTTCCAGGCCAGGCTGGATGGGGCTTTGAGCAACCTGGGCTGGTGGGAGGTGTCCCTGCCCACGGCAGAAGGGTTGGAACGAGATGATCTTCAACGTCCCTTCCAATCTAAACCATCTATGATACTATGATTCTATCATAAGCACCTAAACCCACCCCAAACACCATTTCTAAACAACTCTGCCACCCCAAAACACACGCCAGGCTTGTACCACTTCAGGTATACCTAAGTCAAAAGCAAGCTGCTTTGTGCGTGCTTGGAAAAGACTGTTCCAGTATAATTTCTTCCCCATTTAGCCTCTCCTCCCCTGCAGAAGATGAGGTTTCACCACCGAACGGGAAGCCTTGCGAGCTGGCTGTTGACGACAGCCCCCCTCAGCACTCTGGGGCCTTGGTCTTTCACCCCCAGCTTTTTTTTTTTTTTTCCCCTTGCTCATTTCTTTTGGCTTGTCACACTTAAAACACCAGTCAGAACCAGTGCTGAAAGAATCTAATGCCATTTAATGCCAAAGAAGTTATATGAGGGCAAACGTGTTCTCATCCAAGCAAGGACTTTCTCTGCTATCTCTCTGCTGCTCAGAACAGTTTCTGTCCAGCATACAGCTGGTGTAACATACAAGACAGTTCTAATTTTGGCACAATGACATCAATAGAAAGTTTACAAGGGTTTGTTCCAGCCTTGTAAGATAACATGGCATTATTTTGCCAATTTATCTGTCAGTTTAAAAACAGATATAGCTAAAAAAAAAACACCCCACCTCTTCAGCTTGTAGTACAAAGTCACAGCAGGCACTTAAGCCATGTACCAGCAATGCCAGTACAACATCTTAAGATGCAGATAACGCTCGTGCTGAAGCGCTGCAGGCATTTAACTGTAGTTGGGCCTGGTTTACCATGTGGCTACTTCAGGTTTGAGGATAAGAACTAACTTAGAAGAGGAGGAAGCAAACAAGATGTATATATGACAACTTCAAACTTAAAGGGAAAAGAGAGCAGTAAGAATTAGGACAGCTATTTATTGATGACCAAAAGGTCTAGAGAAGAAGGTGGGGTTTTTTTCTCACTTGTATACCAGCAGAAGAAATCAGCCCATTAGAATGGAAGAGAAAAATAAAACTAATTGCTCTAAGTGTCTAAATGGCTTTGAATAAAGTATCAAAAACTACAGAGATCCCAACAGCTAGAGCATAATGAAGCCTGGTAAACACAGCTAGTGATAAAAAGCAGGAGAGGGACCACTTGGAAAATGCAACAATAAATATCACTAGATCTGGATGATGCGCCATGTGGGGTGTTTAGGGACTGCAGTAACGAACATCATGAATACTGGTAATTAATTCTGCAACACCACGCTGAGGAGGGTTAGTGAGCAATGGTAATTTGATGTGATAATCTGGGATTAGTTTATCCTGGTGCTTATGGAGAGGTGTTCATCAAAGTGACATAAAGCAAGACTCAATATGCTCTGCTTCAGAAAACATGGAATGGCCTTTGCCATCCCTGCGGGTGCTGGAAAGACAGGTCATTCCCCCCCCTAAAAGAGCAGCCCACACTTCACAGGGTCTGACACACACAACAAGGCTCAGCATCACACGGCTGGAGCGAAGACCACCCCTCTAACCTGACCCATCTCTGCCTTGGTCACCATCTACAACAAGCCCTGTGGAAAACCACTGCCGAAAGCTCCTGGCTTTAAGGCTGGCAGGATCTCATTTTTGGCTATAAGAGTCCATCTGCCACGTCAGGCACCTGAAACCCTTTGTGGCGTTTGCCAACAGCACAGTAGACACCACGAGCCTGTGGGCAATACGCACAGCCTCAGACGTAAAGCAGGCTCCAAACCTATCTGAGCTGATGGAAGCTCCCGATGGAATTGAAAAGAAAACTGGGTCAGCAATAAGAGGAGCCAGAGAGTGGGAGACACCTGTGGGAAAGCGCTAGGTCTGTTTTTATTAAGCATTTAATTACCTGCAAGAAGAGAAAAGCAGGAAGTTAATTAAATGTATTGACAATTTTGTATTAGCAACCATTGTGAACATCAGGCAGAAATGACAAGGCAATAAAGGCCTAAGAAATCAAGAAAAGAAACAGGAAAACTACAGGTAACACAGAAATCAGGGTCCTGAGGCACCAAGAAAGACATACTATGAGCACAGATGCTGTCAGCTAAGAGACTTTTCATTTCAGATTTTAACAATGTGCATAGCATTTTTGTTGTTGGGTTCCCCCCTCCCCCCCGGGTTATTTTTTAGGACAACGTCCAGAAGTCCTCGCTTGTTCAATTCCTGTAATGCCATCTAGCAGCAATATTTTCTGCTCTTTCCTCAGCGTTGACTGGGCCACCTTCACAATGAGCAATGCTTCTTGAAATTCCTAGAAACCCCCAACACGCGGCTCACACGCGAGCTCCTGGGCGCTGTGCAAATGAATCATCGGATTTGTCTCTACCGGAGTGTCAGCTGCCTCCTCCTCAACCCCAAGCTCTATGCAAGTGTTTTCCCCATCCAGGGAAGAGGAGATCCTCTCGGACCACACCAGGCTGCAGCACGGCCCCGTCCCCGGCTAACGGGACCCTCGCTCCTCCATCCCCTCCCGACGGTGAAACAGCACTGGTGTATCGATCTGTGTCTGGGCCACTGTTACGGACGCTATCAAGAAAGCGGTCAATCCGAGCTGAAATTAAACTGCTTTCATCTGAAAGTGAACATCTGCAGCACAGCAGCAGGCGCCCGGTGCAGAATGCGAGCACCAGCCGGGAAGCGGAGGGTGGTCAGACCCACAAGTCAATGAAATCTGCCCAACGTGCTCCATCCACCTCCCTTTTTATGGCTCTTCCCCTCCCCGTCAGGTGCTAAGGGCATCGCTGCCGAACCCCCCGGAGCACCCCTGGGGCAGGGGGAGGCAGCACCGCCCCGGCAGAGGTTGGAGCGGGGCAGGGGAGCAGCCTCAGCCCCAACGTCACGCTCCAAAGCCTTTAAGCAGGGCCAGGCGATGGCACCGACCCATCCGCAGGCTTAAAAGAGCACATGCCCTGAATGCTCACCTGGAAGCTTAATTGCTTTAAAGGCAGGGGTGTTATTTCATCTCTCGCTATTAGAGGCACCAGTGATCCGCTGGAAATCCGCACAGAACAACCCAACAGCCTCTGCAGATCTACTAAGGGGCCGACACAAACCATGTCTCACTTAGTCACCTTCCGTCGTGAGCTTACAAACAGCGGAAAACAAGAGAATTACTTCCCCTTCGAAGCACATCAGTACAATATCACAGCCTTCGCACCAGCTCGGGCAGGAGGTAAGGCTCTGTTGGGCTGCGAGCCCGGCGGCGGCAGAGCCGGCCGGACCCCGATGCCGGCACCCCACAAAGCCGGGTGCTGGCACACAGGAGAGAAATCGAGAGCCGGGAGTAAGCAGGAGCACTGTGGTGGATGGAAGAGGTTTGTTCTATTTACCTTCCCTCGCTTTTCCAACCCTCACTGCTTTCCCCCACAACCGCTTCCAGCATGTGACGGCTGTTAAAGAAGTAACAGTCATTTCTGCACTCGACGGCGACTGTGAACACCCCACTGGCACACAGTGACTCTGGACCCAGGCGAACTCCCCCAGGTTAATATTGCGGTGTGTATATGCGGCAGAGTGTTTCACAGCCTTTATCTCCCTCAAGCATGTGAGTACTTAAGTTGCCAGATATACACACGCATATTAAAAATGTAATTAATTGAGTCGGCGATGATGAACTCCCGGCACGAGTGTCAGGCAGGGCACCCATCGAGCTTTGGGCTGGCATTCCTTGTGGATTGCACGGCTTTTTAGAAGAAGCTTGGCAGAAGCGTTCTCCGTAACAGACTAAATTATGGGAAAGAGCTCACCAGTGACAACATCTGGGCACCCAAATGCTTTCTACCTTCTTGGTCTAACTTTAGGTTTCTTTTAATCAAAGAAACTGCATGCACAGCACAATTTGGTGACCTCAGAAATGGGGTGGAAGAATCTCTGACATGTACCACATCCCCACCACGGTCATAAGTAAATCACAGTGGCAATTTCTTGCATTTGCTTGACGCAGCCCTCCGCAAACGGCACACCAGCCTCCACGGGAGAGGCGCTCACCAGCGGCCTTCTTGCTACGTGTTATTGTTGCACATATTCCATCTGACTCAGAGCCAAACGCAAACCTGAACGCATGGAGCCATGGCACCTTCTCCAGAGTTGTTCCAGCCAGAGAACAGCTGGCACCATCTCTGTGCATCACCTCCAGCCTCCTTCGCCCACACAGCGGGAGCAGAAGCGTTGCAAAGAGGAGCTGTTTGCCGCAGAAAAGTTCCCCGAAAAAAGTTATACACGGCAACATGCCTCACTAATCCATCCTCTCTCCAAAATGCTTTGCTGTGTCTGAGCACACGGAAACAAACACGGCCATACAGCTCACTGCTTAAGGTCTACATCGCACAATAACACAACGTTAGCTGGACTGGGGTTTTGTACACCACACCGTATCACAGATGAGCTCAAAGCAGTCTTAGATTTACATGCTTTGAACTTTGAAGAACTAGAACAACTTCTGCAGATTTTCACTCTTCTAAAGTGAACTTTCAAATCTGCATGTGTGAAGAAAACAAGATGACTCTCACTCACACAGGACAGTTGTCTTTCCAAGCTTTGTATGATGCACAAGGATAGTATTAAATGTCCAAGAGCCACAGATGACATGCCTTGAAAGCTACCAGAGAGGAGAGTTTAATAAGAATTCATAAGATTTTTTTTTGTAACATTGCAGTGAGGGTGGTCCAGAACTGAGACAGGGGCCAGAGAGGCTGTGGCATCTCCAGCCTTGCAAATTTTCACAACTTGATTGCATGAACGTGACATGGGTTAGGAGGGAAGCCTGCTTTGAGCAGGGAAATTAGGCCAGAGACCTCCAGATGTTCCTTGCAACCTACATCACACTACGGCAGTACCATATCCAACAGAACATTTGCAAGGAGAGGCCATCCTAGATTGTAGATTACCAAATGTTTTAGGGCTAACCACTGATTTGTCAGTGGCAGACTACAGAATAAACCATCCGCAGCTGTACGCATACTCAAACCACCTAAATAAAGCCATATCCATCAATGTGACGGTTGCTGGAATAGCAGTCACATTTGAACTCCGTAGAAGGAGGTTTTCAAGTGAAAGGCACCCCTGTGGTAGAGAGGAGACCCCATTTACTGCCACGCTTGGACGCCTCTGATTGAGGACTGGGTGTTTCGGTGCACCGATGCCTCACGGTGACCTTGTGCCCAGAGCATCCTGTTGGAAGGGTCTGCCCTGCAGCCGGGAGGTGAGGATGCACCGCCGTGCTGCACGCCAGTCCCTGATGGCTCAGGGAGCATCAGTATCACCCGTGTCTCGCAGGAATCAGTTCAGCTGGGAACTGCAGGTAATTCCCAGGGGAAGCGGCTTTGATTTTTGTCTAGAGAGACCAGCTTACAGCACACGACCGAGAGCAGCATAGAGCTCTTCCTCCTCAGGGCATCTGCTGTTCGGGTACCACTGTACGGAGGAATATTTAACTGCTCACCGTGCTGTTGCTCTGGGTTTCATTTTGTAACGTCTCATAAATATTTTATTACTCCTCAGCACCAGGTGATTTAGGAAAAAGCTCAACCAACCAAATGAGCATCCCTCATCACCACTGCTTCCCCAGTCAGGAAAACAGCCGTGACGTGAACTACGTGGAAGGGAGGGAGGGGGAGGGGGATGGAGCAGCCAAGCGCTGGCCTTGGGGGAGAGAAGCCAGCAATAGGCATGAGGCTAGAAAAACAAAAAAAACCAACACCCAAAACCATCCAGGTTATTTCACACTGAGAAAGTGCATCAGGTTCTCCCTGCACCAATGCTGCTTTCCCCCTGGCAGGAGAGAGGACTACCCGGGGGGTGACTCTCACCCCCAGCACCGAGGGTTGTAACTGCAAACTCTCCCGGGCAGACATGGCTGCTTTGCAAACTGCTGCATGTCGCTGGCTTTTTTGCTGTTAACATAAGTGAGCAAAATTTACTGTCAGGCTCAGAGAACTTTTCCCAGCTGCCTAACACCGTATTTTCTGGTTGTTTCAGAAAAGTTTAATATTTGTTACCAGGAAGAGCTCCTTGTGCTTTGGTTTCTGACAGCCACAATACATCTTGCCAGGGATACTGAGCCGGCACATCCTTTTCCCTTACAGTCTGACCATACGTGGATCACTGTGCACACACCCACTGATCTATGGGCTGCCTATACTATTCCCTCTTCATGGGTGCTTGATTTGCTGCCTCCCCTCTCCAGCCGTGATTTACAGGCCCTGGTCCATCCACACTGCCTGCCGTGTTGCAGATGTGCTCATCCTTTGTGGATGGCAAACAAGAAAAGCACCGGTCACATCCCTGACCACCCAACCCCGTGTCACCTTCTTCTCCTCTCTCAGAAGAGGTGCCCGGTTGATTTGCTGCAGAGAAAATGACCGTGCCATCACCGTGCCTGGGTTTACACACACGGGGCAGCGAAGGGCGTACACCACCCCTCCTGCCTGCAGCAGCTCGTGCCCTGCCTGCTCAGCTCACCTGCGATGTTGAGGATGGGTCAAGAGTGATGGGGACCCTCCAAGGAGCAACACAGCAATGCGCCTGCCTGTCCCAGGCTCAGAAATCAGGCTGGGTTTGGGGGCAAGCAACGCAAACAGCCCCTGCGTCCTTACATACCAGCCCAGCACCGATTTGCAGCTCAGACTGAACCAACCTCTCACTCAAGAAGTCCAACACTATAAGAATAACATCTCCCAAACCAGCCATAAATTTCTGCTTCAGAGACACGGCTGAAGGGGCGAGAAATCCCCCCAGAGAGGAAGGAACCCCCTCCTCTGCCGCACCGCAGAGCTGCCACCCAGCCAGGGCCCCACCAGCGCATCACTCCCACCCCTGCCAGGACCTCCCGCCACCTCCGGCATTGCAGGCAAACGCCAGCAGCTTTGCAGCATGAGCAGAGAGCGGCTAAATGATTTTGGCACTCTTCTGTAAAGAGGCTGCAGTATGGAGTATGTAATGGGAAGGTAAAACATCAATCCCTTGGGTTAGGCCAGTTTCAGCCACGGAGCCTCTAGAGCAAGCAAAGCAGATCTCTCCGTTCCACCGCCCCAGACTACATCCAGCAGCTGGTTTATCAGAGGAGACAAAGCACGGGCTCTGAGCTGCTCTCTTTGAAACACGTGGATGCTCTTTTTTGTCCTCTCAAACCCCGAGTGCATTTCTTTTCTATGATTCACCCTGCCAGCCAGGCACTCTTCTTTGACACACATGAAAGACCTAAAATGTTCTTATGACTGCTGCTACTTCCTGAAACAGAGCGACGCACAATGCTAAAAGAGGAAAGCAAAGCCAGAATTTGGGACTGGGGCCTTTGCCATGATGACCTTCTCCCTGGTGCTTTCCAAGCTACACCTTCCTTCTGCAACCTGCCACCACAGGGCAAGCCTAGATGTAAGACACATCAAAAGATACCGTGCCACTGCCGGCTTCTCGTGCTACCTCTCTTTGTACCAGGCGTGTCCATCCCACGCTCACATGCCAACCCTGCATCTGCCCCCTGCAAAGAGTCCCCTTTTCCATGAAAGCCAACCCCACTTGTTGAAAAAAGCAGCTCTGACAGCTTCAGGAACTTCTGCTCCTGTCTGCAAGTTTCCTTCTCCTGCCACCTCGCTCTTCTCCCGGCTGGTCCCTGCTCTGCAGCCGATGTGCGAGCGAATAACCCCAAGATGGAGCCACCTGACAAGAGCACAGAAAACTTGGAACTTCTCCCAACTTTGATCTTATTTTACCTAAGCAAGCCATTAGCAGAGTGAGTTTGCAATAGATCCAACAGACTAAGCCAGCCCTGCTGGGTATTTTTCCGCGTATGATCAAACAGATATGTGCCCCTATTTTTTTTTCCCGATTAATAAAAATATGACTTTGATCTCAGAAGAATGGAGAAGCCGGCACAAAATACAAGCAAGGAACAGCAATGATGAAATACTAGGCCATTTCTGAGGGGCGATTGTTGCTCTAAGAAACCTCCCTGGTGACTTCTGCTGTGACGGGAGCCTCGCCTGGTGGGCTCTGCTGGGTAAAACACATCATCGTGATCTGGCAGCTTTCAGCAGAAAGCCTAGCATCATCCCGCCTGGGGTAAAAGTGTAGCTGCTCTGCTAATAAAACAGAAAAAACAAACCCATAAAAATCCTAGCAGAAATACAGCTAGCAAATAAAACCAGGAGGGAAATGGAACAGAGGCTGTCTAGTACGGGTAGAGCGATGTGCAAAGTTCCCCGACACTTGGTGCCCCTCTGGGTGCCCCAAAGGCAGGAGACAAACCCTTGAGGTCTCCTCCAGGCTGGACTCTGCAGCTGGCTTCTCTCCTTCTCCTCTCTCTGGCCCAAACACTCTCCTTGCTTCCCACGAGTCCCAGCCACTCTCAGGTTAACCTTGAGTCTCAAGGGCTGTGAACGCAACCGCTTACACAGTCTCCTCTGGAAAATCCTGCTAGCAAGGGCCTTGTTCAGAGCTGCGGGTCAAGTCATGTTTGGTTTGACTGGCGTAGGACCTCTTTGCAAATGCAACAGAAATGGCTTGGCCTGACCTTTTACTCCAACAGTGCAGTACTTGTGGTAGGTACAGTCCATCACTGCTCTGAGACCTTCAAAAAAAGCTTAGCCCAGGAAAAAGGATCAAGGAAAGATCTTCCTTCTCCTCTCAAGACTTACAGGCAGTCTTGGAAAGCAACGTTTTCACTCCTTCTCTTTTTCTTTTGGATGGAAAACAACACACGGTCTCCCGAAGCTTGTGAGTGTTGATGTGACACAGCTTCTGAGACATTACCTCGCACGTTCTCATGCCTCAACACCACGGTGTGCTGCACAGGGCATGGTGTGGAGCTAAGAACATCACAGGTCATCTCCCATGAGTCACCCATGCCATGTCCCTTGGAAAAGTCAGGGACAGGCTGGGCTATGAACCTACTAGCATTTATATATCTTTCAGAATATTCGGAGGACGACTTCCAGAACTTGGATGTTTTACAGCCACACTGACAAGTAAAAAAGTCAGTTTGGGGTATGGTTGCTGCACGTCTATTGCTCAGTGGCCACAAAGTGGTCTCCTGCTCTGTCACCGAGACAGGAATGTAAAATTTCTCAGTTCAATCATCTGCAATAGACAGCTGATACTGTATTTTTTTTTAATAATAAAAAAGTTTTGTGCAAAATCTCCCACAAGCTCTAAAAAAGTAGATTCACAAATGATGCCCAGGTGCCCAAAAGAAAGAATTGTATGAAAGTGAATGGTTTTACTCAGCTGATGAATGTGGCCAGAGCCCCTTTGACCAGGGACACCCTGCAGCCCCTCCTGAGGGGTAACTAACAGTGGACCACCTCTTTTCACCACCCTGGTCCGTGTTATTTGGCCAGTACCGTACTCTGAAATCAGTAACCCACATTGCTGCTGACACTACAAAAACCTCTCAGTTCTTGGATTACTTTAAAGGTTAGGCAAGGGCTGGTATATCCTGTGTTTGGAGATCCCAGGCACAACCTAAGAACAGCTAAATACTCATAAACTAACTCAGTCTGAAAAGTGGGTGAGGGATGGGGTGGGAACACAGGTTGGTCCATGCTGGTGGGTCCCCCGTAGAGGAGGGCCGTGTCCCAGGACCCAGGCAAGTGCTCGCTCTCCGACAGCCCCCATCGTCTGCTGCTTTTGTGCTGCATCTCCCACTTGGGAAAGCAGAACAACAGCACTTTGCTTCTCCCCAGAAGTGGCTACACACATGAAAAGACAGAGCCTCTCACGGACTAGGATGGTAGGCTGGCCATGAAGAAAAGCAAGCTACTTTTAGAGAGACACTTTTAAATCGCTATTTGAACTACTTTCATCTCTGTGTTCCCACTCCAGGCAGACCTTACATACTGCAGAAGCTAATCGTCCTTCCTGGTTAATGTAGACAGCAGCTCATGCTGACTTGAAAATATTAAACAACCAGAGCTAAAGAACTCCTACCAACACTTCAGATCTCCAAACAAAAAAACCCCAGTCTTGTCTCTTTTTCTTTTTTTTTAAAGTACATCCACCATCACTGTGGAGTTATTTTTGTACCATTTTCATCATTAAACTCTGACTCTCCTCCATGTCACAAGCTATTTTAAAATCAGTTCTTACCAAGCAGAAGCGACGGACAAATGAATGGAGAACTCAAGGACTCCGGGAGTGTCCCAGACTCTGTGAAAGTGCCGTTTTCAGCCTGGCAAAGTTAGTAGGGGAGGGAATATCTTGCATGGGACTGAACAAGAGAGCAAGAAACGGAGAGAAGCTTCCAGGCAGACAAGGCTGAAACGCTGAGCCCTGCCATGGGCATCCCGCATGCACCCGCCGCCCCTCACCGAGAGCTGGGGGAACCCCCAACCCCCCAAACTGGAGGGCTGCTGTCTAAACCAACTTGAAACTGGGCTGGTGGGGTGGAAGGGCAAGCACACGCAGGTCTGAGCAGTATTTCTTTTCCAAAGAAAGCACATTTTCAAAGCAGCCCACCACGATCTGTGACCTATTGGTCTCCAGCTAAGTACAACTCGTCGTGTTTGACATTTTCCCTTATACTGTGTTTGTGCTATGATTTCCAGGAAACAAACAAAAAGAAAGAAAACACCCCAGATTTTACAGAAAATCTGTTTAAGAGCCAAACACATCTCTGATCCAGCAAAAGATAAGCTGTCTTCTTCAGACAGAACTTGAAAAAGGTTCAATCAATCAGTCAAGGCAGAACAGAATTTGTTTCTAGATGGAAAAACAAGAGAGAAAAGGTGTGAAACTGTAGTGCACCTCCTCCTCCTCCTCACATTTCCTGCTAAAGTGAGTAATCTCAGATTTTACAAGGGCATGTTGTTTGGAGCTGGAAGAAAAAGTTTGGTAAAAGGTAGTTTGTTCTGAGGCAGCAAACTACTGCAAGAAAACAGCATTTCCACTTTCCATCTCCACTGCCGTGCACAGATATGGGAATATACCTTTGCATGGTGGCTGGTATGTGCCCGAAATAGCTGAGAATGAATGAATGCTCATTCAAAGACATTAGGGAACATTATTTGCAATGTTCCACTAAGGTGATTTATTATTATTTATCTTAAAGAAAGGCATAGTTAGAATTATCCATTTTTTTCCCACAGCCCTAGTCTTTGGACTCAATTTATAACTATCAGGAGGCTGAAAATGAAAGGGGCAAATCTTGCAAGTTTTCTGAGGCATCAGGGAGACAGGGTGGCAGCCCCATGGGGACATGTCCCTGGAGGCTAGTTTAGCTCAAACAAGTGCTCAGATTGCCAGGCTCGGAGCACGTGCACTTGGCAGAGGAGGCTGAAGGAAGCAGTGGCCTTTTCTCAGCTTTGGGCTGTAAAAATAAAGGAAACGTAGTTAGGGAAACCATGTTCACTATGGTGCACACACAGCGTGCGTGTGGTGTGTGCAGGTCCCTCACCGGCATCTACAAAGAAGACTATTAGCTGCACGCATGAAATTGGGTGTGGAGGTTGATAATGGTTTTTAAGAAAAGGGAAAGGCCATTTGCTGGCTCTGGAGTCCGCAGCGATAGATCTGAGACGTGCAACATGTGGAGATCTGCCAGGGAACCAGAGGAAGGACAGGTACCTCGAGGGTGAGGTGTCCCGGCCACGTATCGTTTGGCACCAGGACCTTCCCCACAGCAATACGTACCGGTAGGGTGGAAGAAACAATCACAGAATCACAGACTGGTCAGGGTTAGAAGGGGCCTCTGGAACTCACCCAGTCCAACCCCCCTGCCAGAGCAGGGTCACCTACAGCAGTTGCACAGGACGGTGTCCAAGCAGGTTTGGAATGTCTCCAGAGTGGGAGACTCCCCCACCTCTCTGGGCAGCCTGTGCCAGTGCTCTGCCACCCTGAGAGGAAAGAAGTCAAAGTAAACAGTGCCACAACCAGCATGTGCTTGGAACCATCCCTTGGGGCATTTGGCAAGGGCACAAGGGACATCCTAGCTCCCTGAGTGACCATCCCTCTGCCCTTGGTGCCTCTAGCTGGCATGCTGCTTGTCTTTCGCCTTTCACCTCCTGCCAAGTTTAATTAGAGCTAAATAACACCGCCCAAAACTGCCTGCTGTGACCCAGAAGCAGCCATCCAGCCCCACTGTATAGGACCTTCTAGTGGGAGGTGTCCCTGCCCACGGCAAGGGGGCCTGGAACTAGAAGATCTTTAAGGTCCCTTCCAACCTAAACCATTTTATGACCCAGCTGCAAAATATCTGATGCTGGCTCTGTCGCACAGAGAGCAAATGCAGCCAAATCTGGTCCAGTCCAACCTGCCTCCCCAGCACCCATCTGCACCCCAGCCTGGAGACAGAGACAGTACTGAGAAGCGGGAAGTAAAAGAAAAAAAAACAACACATAAATAAAGCCTCTTTTTTTTTGTGCCTTTGATGGCCTATACTGCCTTTTTTTTGGCCAAAGGTAAGAGACACTGGTTGAAAATCTCCAGCTTTTCTAAGAAAGCCAGAAAAAACAAGTTTGGTACTACTGTTATATATTAACTACCTAAAGCCAGGCAATTTTCAACACAACAGTTGTATATGGCCCTACATAAAGATCCTTTCCAAAATCACACGACCACACGTTAAAAACTCTCTCATTTAAAGCTAGGAAAGCTGTTCTAAGGGTTCCCGAGAAATGTAGTATTATCAAAGGCTGTCTCAAAAAGAAGAGAGAGTCATTTTTCTTCTTTGGGCTTGAGGCAGGATATTTTTAAGGGCTTTGAGTGATGAGCTCTGGGCATTTCTGCTGGGAAGGTTACTGCCCCCGCCATCCTCCTCCCATCAGATGAGCTCTCTCTGCTCCTCACTTGCTGCGGGTTGTGCGCATGTGGACAAGAAGAATTGCAAGCTGATGCTACAAGAGCAGTGACCTGCAGCAGAAGGGGATGTAACAGATGGAGCAAATACCCTCTTCAACACACCCCCAGAATATGTTGTCCAAGCTCAAAATCCAGATTTCTTGTTCTTATGCCACCTTATCACTGGCTGAAAAATCCCAGGAGGAGGGAGGAGAGCAGGCTGTGCACAGAGGTAGCGCAGCACGGTCCTAAAGGGCAAGAGGGAAGAACTGCCTGTTACTACATCGGCTAATGAGTTCGCCTGCACGCTGAGAGTACAAGTTGAAACCCCCACAAAAAGCAACACAGCTCCTGCAGATATGAAGCATATTATTTCAGAGGAGTGTTTGTAGGAGCACAAAACACGTGGGCACACAGAAAGAAGAAAAGACAAAATCAAATTATTATTCGTAAAAGGAAGCTGTGCTAGAATTTGCCTATGGCATTCTCCATCCCAGAGCTTCACTCCTGCTCCCAGGTGCCCTGGAAGAGGTCACTGAAACTGTAAGAGTCAAAACCACAAAAAGTGGGAAAATAAGGCCCCAAATGAGCACAATGCATTGAATCACTACTCTAATTTTCCTCCTGCCTGCAAGTATGAGAAATGGGCTATGTCCTGGAAGCAAGTCTGTGCAGGTGGCAGATCCTGGACCTCGGTGGCATCTCTGCTGGACCACAGGACCCTGCGTGCTCCGATCCCGCAAACCAGATCCCACGCCGAGCTGTGCAGGCACACACAGTCCCAGCAACTCCAGCTCACCTCAGCCTACAGCATGGATTGCTTTTTATTTTAATTTTTTTTTTTTTTTTTCCTCAAACATTCCTATTAGAAGCCTCAGCCTACGCCGAAGAATTAGAGATAACTGTTACCTGCGGAAATTGGAAGGAAAAATACTAGTCTGAAATATTGCCTAAATAAAACCCGCAAAACTGAGGATCTGGGAATCCAGTCTTTCGCCTGAAAACACCCCAAAATATTTGAAGGAGAGGAGCTGGGATTTTCTGCTGCCGGTGCTAACGGAGGGGCAGGCGCCGGCACAGGCAGCGATCGCCTCTCCCCAGGCACGCGGCCCGGAGACATATTGCACAAGTGGCCCACACAGCCTGCTGGCGAGGAGGCGGCCCTGATTGACGGTTGTCTCGAAGACAAATGCCTTCGCACCCCGGTGGGATAACGGCAGCCATCCTCCCCGGCAGCTGGGCGAGGGAGGAGGCGCGCTGCGAGATGGGGAGGGCGCGGGGAGCCCTCGGGGTGCGCCGGGGAAGGCAGGCGCTGCCAAAAACCACAGCA
>NW_009648041.1:4967234-4974729 GCF_000708025.1 Charadrius vociferus | reverse complement strand
TGGCCCCCGGCGCGGCAGCGGCTCCGCACCGGCAGGGCTCTCCCCAGCGATGGAGCCTTACTGTGCCGTTCAGCCCCTCCTCGCCTGCAGTTTCCGAACTCCAGAGACCTACACACCATGGTTACTCGAGTGGGCAAGCATCCTGCCCACGCTGACAAGAGAAGGACAAACCGGCATGAAACTTTGTTCCACCTCCAACTCATTCCCAGGCAAGCTTCAGCGCTCGGCTTGACCCACGCAGCAGAGAAAGCTGCCAGGCTCCAGCCGAAACCCCGGCTGAGGGCTTGGAAAGACAAAGATTTTGCATGCTGTTGCAAACGAAAATCAGCAAATTCTCCCCCACAGGAAATCTTGGAAAAGAAGAGCCAGGGAAGCTGGCTATGGAAGCCACCCGAGAACTTTGCTTCCCGATGGGCAGTGGCACCAAACGGGCAGCACCAGTCCCGGAGAAGGTACTTCTTCCCCTCACAGACTCAAAAGTCAAAGTCTTTGTCATGAGCAAATCTCCCCAAGCCTGAACGCAGAACTGCTGGGTAGAAGTCACTCCTCCTGGTTCACATGTGTCTGTCTCTGCAATTTCACTTCTCTCTCCTGTGCTGTCTCCTGGGCACACCTAAGCTCCCATTAAATTTAGGGGGAATTTTTTATTTCCTTTAATCTTCTACACTGTGACCATTTCTTTTCAAACCATGTACTATTTTTGTTGAGCTTTGGGATTAATTCCTAAGACAATTTTCCCAGAAATGGGATTTAAGCAGGCAAAACAAATCCCAATTCATCCAGAAACAACAGAGAGGCAGAGAAATTGCAGATAGCATCAGGAAAAAAACCCAAACAACCCAAAACAAAACAAAAAAACCCCAACAAACCCAACACAAAGATAGCCTGCAATATGACAAAGGCATCTAACAGTGAACAGACATAGGCAGCGAGTGCATGAAAGAATAAAGATGCTTATCTTGAGTAACCCAGAGTCTGGTCAACATGAGCCAGTAAGAGCAAGGCACCCACCAAACAGCCTGTTTGGACGACCGAGGAGACTTCGGAAAGGGGCTGGTAGCTGAGCTCTCTGCTAAGCCCGCGCACAAACCCTGTTGCCTACGGGCTGACATTTGGGTGGGTGACACAGGCTGCTCTCCCCCCTCGGGGGCTGCTGCCGAAGAGAGACCGACGTTCCCTGTAGCTCCAGCAGGCCACAGAGAAACCCTCTGAAGCGACGGCGCCAAAGGCTGGAGTTCAAAAGAAATAAGACTTTTCTTCCCTTATTCTTGGTGCCTGCAGAACCAGCATTAACCGCCACCATGCTCTTTGGCTTTATGGGCTCTTCCCAAGCACGAAAATAACAGCCCGTTAAGCTGGCCCAGTACGTATGAAGCAATAAGCAAGACCCCTCGCAGTAAAATCTCTGTGTGACGCAGAAGGAATTACCTCCGCGATGCCATTCCCGCGAATCCTGCAGCATCAGGCTGTCAGGCACCGTGCAGGGGGTGTTGTGCAGCTGATGCCAGAGCGTGATTTCCATTAGTGTTAATAGGAACTACTGACAGCGGCCAAGAAGCCAAAAAGCCTCCCATCTCGATCATCGCCTTCGATAAGTACAGAACTGCATCAAGTCAGCCCCAGCAGCTGTACCACGCAGACGATCGCTGCCGCGAGCGTGAGAACACAGCCAGGGCTCAGAGTTCAACAGGCTCCAAAGAAGGGCTGGATCCCGGTTGGGATGGGGAGGCAAGGGCCAGCGAGGTGTCACCAACGCCATCAGCCTACCCCTGGTGCGGTGTCCATGTTACGGCTGGTTCCAGTCCTTGGGAGCAAGCTGGAAGGAACCAGGTGGCCACTGCAGCGTTTCTGGCTACGCCAGGAACAGCTATTGCCAACAACCGCCAACGTCTTTGGGATGGGGCACGTGGGCTGCGTTCCTATCACCAGTGGAAACGTAAGATAGTTCACAAGAAAAGTGTAGGCATGGAAAAACAAGGGCTTAGAATCAGAATATAATACAACAAGAAACAGAAGATGATCCATGAGAAAACTGGATGTATGGAAGAACATGGGCTTGTTCTCCTCAAAAGGAGAGCCTCAAAAGGTTTTGGGTTTTTTTAGGGCTTTATCTAGCTTCATTTGCACACCTCTGTAACAAGCAGCCACTAAGAATAGTTATTGCGTCCCAGCTAAATGCACATGAAAAATCTTCTTGCTTGTAGTCTGTAAAGGCCTTGTTGGGCAACCTACTTGTTCAGGTTTCTGCTTCCTACAGCCACCTCTCTACAGCCCCCTCAAAGCTGAGGATTTCCTAAATGGAGATTTTGATTGAAAAAGTTAATAACCCTTGCCCAAACACAGCAGCGCACCAAGCCTGGGGTTCAGCTGTGCCTACCTCTGTTTCACAGTGATACTTCAGTATTATTTTTTCCTTTTAAATTCATTATACCAAGGGAAAGATAGTTGATTTTCATCGTTTTTTAGCAGACAGCAATTATACAATCATTGCACCCTTACAGAAACAAATTCCATTCTAAATGTACTAATTTACATCCACCATTATCGCCCAGCAGTTCAGACAGAAGGAAAAGTCCACCGTTACACCATCACTTCAAGTCATTGAGGCTTTTGGATATGCAAAAGCCTACAGAAAAATTTATCCCCAAGACACAAACATAGATTTTTATTCTTTAGAGAGTCAGACACAAACCCGCAGTCCTTTGCGAGCGGATAAACTAGATGTCAAGGTTATTTTCTTCAAAACAGTTTAATAAGCAGGTGCGGAGCCTGTGGTGGCTGTTTATCGAGCGTGCCGCACGAGGCGAGCGAGTCGCTGGCACAGCCTTGGCCCTCACAATTTGCAGCAGAACCATCAGGTCTCCCAGCAGATCCCCTGCCAGTTTGAAGTGTCTCCCCATCACCTCCACCGCTCGTTTCTCATCAGCTCTCCGCAGACAGCAACAGATCGTTCCATCCTGTTACTTACACCACAGAAATTTAGACTCGAGGAAAAACAGGCATAACAGCATTCATCACTTAAGCAACCAACTTAGCTGACTACATCAAATTCTGCCTGAACTGCTGGCAAGAGCAACAGGCCCTTAATTAACTAGCATGGAGCCAGAGAAATACTTTTTTTTCCTGCTAATTCACTTGATAGGAGGCGACGGTGCCGAGATCACCTTCACAATCCAAAGCGCTACTGAGTGCTCCCCTACAGCTCACTCAGATCTCTTCGGTTGCAAATGCCGCTGCAGCAGTCTGTGCTTCCCAGGGACCTGCCTTGCCCCATTTGCACCCAGGTCAGCTCCAGGGTTTATTTTTGCTGCCAATAACAGGACTCTCACGGCCTCCCTGTACCGCTCAGTGCGCAATGGAAGTAAAGAAAAACCGCACCAGCCTGTGCCCCCAGGTACTCGTAACTCAAATAATTTCACGTGATAACCCCCAAGAGGCAGGAGCCTCTTTGCAGGGGCTGTGTCAAGGACACAAGGCTGCATCCCTTGGGCACAGACGGATGCTGAGCTCTGGGAGGGGAGCCCAAGCTCACACCGATGGGGTCTGGACAAGCTGGGTGCGGGGGAAGGAGAGGGCACCCCCTCCTGCCGTACCTGCGCTTGCCCACATCACGTTTGCCATCGACCTTAAAAAAAGCCAGACTCTTCACGGGAGCAAACTGCTGCAGGGAGGAGACACAGCTTTGTACCACCCAGCATGATGCTCCGTCATGTGGCACTGTCCAAGCCCACACAAGGCATTATCTTTTACTACACACTGAAGGGAGCTGCATTTTTTTTTTTTTAAATGCTTTTTTCTTTTCTTCTGAAAAGGAGCTAATTAGAGTGGAAAAGCATCTCTGTGACTCTCACATGTATGACTCCTGTACTTCTGAGATTTTTAATTTGTGTTATGCGACTACCATGCACACACTGTACTTGGAATTACATAGCACGTAACCTAATCAAACAACACTAACAACGCCAGGTAGTTAAATCATGCTGTGATATGAAAGGAAAAGCACTTTGTGCAGGCATGGCAAAGTCTCCCCTTGCACCTCGGTCAAAGTGGCATCTACAACCAATTATCAAGTTGGCAAAATGTACCCGTTACCGAGAGCAATGGTTTAACTTAACACGCAAAGTGCATGGCTGGGGGTGCATTAAACCCTTTGCCCAACGCTATTCAGCTGTCGGTGGAGTGGACTACAGGCTGAGCACAACCAAAGGGAGGTGTTAAAAAAAAAAAAAAAAAAAAGCCAAAGCATCAGACAGAGGTGGGTAGAGAAGGGAAGAGGCAGAGGGAGCACCCTCCTTCCCCTGGAGCAGGGAAGGGGCACCCCAACTGGCACTGACCACCCGGGACCCCCGAGAAGGGGAGCAGGAGCAAGGCAAGAGAGGTGGGCCTGGGGAAGGGCTGGGGGACCCGCAGAGCTCTCTCGGTGAAGGAGAGGCTTTGAGGCCCTCAAAGTACAGAATAATCTGCTGCAAAGAAGAAAATAATTAATTCCTTGTGTCCACAACAAGAAATCAAAGGCATGCCTTACAGCAAGGAAGCCAGGCTGGGTACTGGGGAAAAAGACCTGTCCCAGTAAGGATGCAGATGCACGGGAGGAGGTGGCCCAGGAGCCCGTGTCCCTGCATCCCCGGTGGGACCGGCCGGACAAACACCACCAGGAATGACCTGGGTACACTCAGTCCTGCTTCAAGGGAGGAAGATGATCAGGTAGCCTGCGATCCTTCCAGCCTTGTTCTTCCAGGATTTCTACTCTTGACTCCATCTACCCCACCGTTCTGGCACGAGGCACCCCGCAGCGGCCCTCGCAAGAGGTGCAGGCTATATTTATTCTGGTACATTGCAGTGGGAAGCTTTAATCTGTGTAATCGCCTCAGAGAAGATTTCATTCAGCGAGGGGAAAGCAATTACTATTTCATTTGCAACCGGTTGCCTTCCCAGGGTCTTCATCTATCAGAGCTGGAGGGTCCTGTCAGCCCCTGCACCTGCCTGGACTTTTTTTTCGTGAGATAGGTTCATGCCTCTGACAAACACATCTGCAGATACTTGAGGTTTTCAGCCCCTGTTCAAAGCCATCTTTCTCCTCCCAGCTGCTATTGCTTTTATCTGACAGCATACACCCTGCATGAAGAAAACAACTGGATATAATCCTAGATTAAAGGGATTGCAACGCAGAATTAAATACAAGCCATACCCTTGATAGGGGCCCGCTGTCGTCATTCGCCGAGCGCAGACCTTGGCTGTTTGGGAGGTGGGCAGATGGTGGCGTTTTTGATACTCTCCGCAGCTCCTGATTTTTCTAGACAGGCATTTACGTCTCCCCACATAGGTGGGAGGGGGGGGAAAAAAAAAAATGAAAAAAAAAAACAAACCCAGTCCTTAGTGTTTCCATACGATGCTGTACTAAAATCCCATAGGAATTTCACTCTGAAGACTAGCAACTAGCTGGCTCCAAACTCTCGGCGGGACCCTGCACGGACCAGCCCTGTTGGAGCTGCTGCACCTCGGTGCCAGGAGGGTCCACAGTCCCACAACAGCCACGCCAGGAACCGCAGGAAGGTGATGGTGGCTTATAACAGGCAAGCAAAATGTCCCGAGGAAAGGATATTCATTGTCTACTGCAGCGTGGACCAAAATAGCTGAGCAATGCAAAAGCCCACCAGGAAATCTTTATGACTTTATCTTACCTCGGGAAAGCCACAATACACTTATATGCACAGCTGCATATTAAAAAAAAAAAAGGCACTTTAATCTTCTGCTCTTTCCAGCCTGGCAGCCAAAGCAGCTTGACTCGATGAAAAGACTTGAGAGCTGTGAAAACTACATATTAAAGGAGAAAATTTCCAACTGTCTTTCTCTTGTAAATTGTGGCAGCCAAAAAACCCAACCCTAAAATAAAGACGTGCCTGAAGGTAGCAATTTTACAATCAGCAACATAATGATTTATATCACTGCTGTCATCTTTGTTGGGGAAAAGGAAGCCAGGTATTGTGATCATTAGCTTTTTGATACAGATGATCATTTTAAATGAGGAAAAACACATGCATTTTAATAAGGAACTGAAGGAAATAGCCCCAAAATGCTAACAGAAGAATCTGCAGCGCACGCCAAGATTTGCAAACACAGGAGATGAATATTAAGCCGACAACATCGTTGGTGGCATCCTGAGCTGCTGCACATCCCCAAGACAATGTGTTCAAGGTGTTCAAGGCCAGGCTGGACGGGGCTTTGAGCAACCTGGTCTGGCGGGAGGTGTCCCTGCCCCTGGCAGGAGGGTTAAAACTAGGTGATCATCAAGGTCCCTTCCAACCTAAACCACTCCATGATTCTGAGTCCACGCGTGAGCCTCACTACACTTTGAAGCACATGACCTCGTGCCCGCCCAAAACCCATGTCCTCGTCCCACAGGCGGTGAGCTGGCACAGCCTGGACGCTGGCCCCACTCCCACCGAAGCCTGGGGGTGTTTCTCCACGGGTTTCCAGGCGCTGATCCCCACCAGCGAGGTGGCCATCGCTCCCACCCAGGACAGGTCTGTGCACAGCACTGGGGCTCCCCAGCGTCCTGCTGGTGGCAAGAATAAAGCAGCAGCATCGGGTCCCACTGAGCGACAGTGGCTCCAGGCTCTCTTCTTAAAACAAACTGGGAGCTGAGACATTCCTGCCTCTTTTGCCCAGAAAAGTCCCAGAAGCAAAGCCTGGCCTTGCTGGTGCCTGATCTTGCCTATGCCTTGGTAGACACACATGAAGTTGCAGGTGTATGAGATGGAAGGCAGCCGCTGCTGCTGCTGCTGTCAAAGGATTAAAAAATCAACTGAACTTGACCTTTAATACTAAAATTTAAAGCGATGACCCAGCTTCTCATGCTTCCATTCCCTAATGTAACCATAATCAGATTTGTGGCTGAGATCAGAAAACCGTTTTCAGAGACCAATTTACATGCAGCCTTCAACAAGCCTGGATGATACAACAGAGAGGACATCAGCAAAGACTTTCTCAAGCTCCTGACAGCAGGTTTGAAGTTGGGATGCATTTTAAGGTCACGGAACAGGATTTTCTGCAGGTGACACCAGCAGTACATCAAATTTTCCTTAATGCTTGCAGAGAAAAATGGCAAAGTAATCACTGAGGGTGCTCAGCTGAGATGGAAAGTCCATGTATGGGAACTCCAAACCAAATCAGAAGTCTCGGGTCGCAAAAACAACCAGCTCTCAACACAGATTATGAGGATCAAGTCTAAAAAGCTAGTTTCCACCCCATATTTTAATGGGATAAAGTAAAGGTTCAGCCCACACTGGAGTAAGTTTTGTTTATAAATCCCACACAATATGCAAAAAGCCTCCAACCCTCCTCCAGACAAAAAAGCTGTGTCGCTTCCCAGTTCACGGCTTGCATCGATTGCCATGTAATCTCATGCTGCCTACAGCACTTCCAAACTTTCAACAAAGATTCCTCAGCCTGACAAGGATGTACCCGAGACGTCCAGCACCCTGCCATGCCGGTG
>NW_009648041.1:4945398-4967180 GCF_000708025.1 Charadrius vociferus | reverse complement strand
CTCAGCCTCGGGGTCTTTCTGGCCCTGTGGGTCTGCGATACCTCCACCGCTGCTTGCCCTCCCGTGCTTGCCACTGAAAAGTGTTGATAGCAACAGAAGTTGCACTGTTTTCTGAAAGCAAGTTTAATTCAGTCTGGTTCTGCTCCATGAAAGCCCTGGGAAGAGGGAGGGATACCATCAAACCTTGCGTGTGGCCCTCCTCGTGCACAGCCCGTCTCCTTTTGCCTGGTGTAACCAGCTGAGAGCAGGTGAAACCTTGATCTAAGTGCTAAGACATGCACCTTCAGCTGTGTCGAGCAACGCAGGGGCAGGTGCCAAGCAGGAGGTGCTCATCAGGGAAGGGCCAAGACACCTCTCAAACTCCCTTCCCCACCAGGGAATGTGACTGCCAACCATCCTTCTGCCAACAAAACCTCCCCATCTCCATCAAAATCACACCGGCACCACAGACACACCCGTATCTCATTTTCGAGTCTTCTGCGGGAGTTGCAGGTACACAAAGCAGTCAGGAACAGGTCTAGAGCATCCTGGTGGAAGGGCCTTTCCCACAGCCAGGTACTGAGCCCTTCCCTGCTTCCCGATTTCACCTCTGCACAACAGCTAGCACCGATCTGGGGTGCTCACCTGGGAGTTCATCCTGCCCTGTGCAATACTGCTAACGACAAAAGCTAACAGCACAACCTCCGGTGAGGTAAAGAGAACCAGGGCACAGCCCCAAAACATTAGTCACTACAAATACTCCGCTTAACCTGAAGCGGAACACATGCAGGGCACATTTTAATTTACATTTCTTTAATTATGAATGAATGTGGGTTTCTCTGGTGTTTACTCCAGAGCAATAACAATACGTCCAAAATTATAAATACCCCTGCAAACAACAACCACCAGTGGATGCCCACCTCGACCACCGGAGCCAACACAGGCAAGCGGAGATACCTTTGAAAGCCAAGGGCTGACATTTATCATGCACGACAAGGGGAGTTTTCCATATGTGACAGCCTGACATGCTACTGAGCGTGCTCTCAGAAGATGCCCACCTACAGCCTCTCCTTATTTACTTATTCTTTTGCACAACCTATTAATTAAACCAAAGGCTGAAAAACAAGAAGGAGGAATCACACCCAGGAAGGGAACGGTGTAAAGAAGGATTGTGTAGATTCACCAGGACGAACAATAATCATTGCTCTGATCTTGTTTTGCGATTGACTAGTTATAAATACACACCACTGGCAAGGTACCAGGGCAGGGAAAGAGCTTTATGAGAAAGGCACAGAAACAGACCCCAAAAGCAGAGTGCTCACGGCTCTCCAAAAGATAACCCTAAGTGCCCACTGCAAATGGGAGATCATATTTTTCTGCTCACGCTGGACAGAAGGGCAAATGATATCATTAAAGCCCACATCGCATCTCAAAGTCCTTGGAGGGAAGGCAAAGTGGTACTTCATATTTCTATAAAACAATTAGTATTGACAGAACAGACTATAATACAGCACTCGACCCAGAAGAGTAATTAACTATCACGGCAGCTTGCTTACTGGATGCAGATAGGAAGCAAGGAGGCGGCAATTAAAGAGCAAAAAGGCAAGCCAGACACATGGATTTGCTATAACGAGGTATTGACCCGCGAGCCTTCTGCGCAGGTGTCTGACGAGACGTCACGTACCCCGTGTCGAGCACTGGAGCATCCCCAGCGCAGCCGCTGGCACCTCCCTGGGCGCGGCAGGGGAAGGGCGAGAGCCCAGCACCGGTTCGGGAGGGGCTTCCCCACACAGGTTGTGCTCGGCCTCTCTTCCCTTTTCTTTGGTTTCTCTGTACCTTAAATAAGAGGATGGCTGTAAGCCAAGCAGACAGCTCTGGCCACCGATAGCATCAGTGGTGGAAAAGTACCACCGATGCAGGAAAGGCGCCTGGGAAGTTCTCTGCAAGATACCACATACCATCAAATACTTTTCTACCGAAGTTCAAGGCAATTGGTTTCAGCACCCTTCTGATTTGCAAATCTCTGAACAATGCTGAAAACTGAAGCCTCAGGGACGGCTGGGGCTCCCTGCATACTATTTCAGCCTCAAGATGAGTGGCTTTAAACATCTTTGGAGAGAAAATATTTGCATCTGAGTTTGGGGTCCAGAAACAAAGGACATTAGGTGCCCAAACCTTCAGGGTTTCCCCACCCAGAAGAGAGGTACAGTGGATCTATCTCTAAAAAGCTTAGGAAAACTCACCTAGCAAATAGGCTTTTCAATATAAACTTAGCAATAGCCCTCTAAGCCTGCTGCTCTAAGGAGATATTAAGAAGATCGCTGGTGCTCTCTAAGAAAGGAAGGAACCACGGGGGAAGAACACGGCCCCGCATGCCAGCATCACAGCACCAAGAGCACCGGGGTACATACAAGGCACCACACTCCAACGTCTGGGCTAAGGATTTGGGGGGGTTCCCACTCCGTACCCACTGTACCCTTGGGTTGCACTATCCCATCCTTGGGAGGCACCGATTCCTGGCTCTACCTTATTCCCAGCTGCTGGGGAAAGTGTCTTGGCATGGAGGTCCAGGGACCACTCTCGTCTCCTTGCAGGCAGGTGAAGCAGAAGCAAACGGTGTTTTTCTCCTTCAACACGAGCACCTTGCTCCCACCTCTTGTCAGGTCCCCTCTTCCCCTTCTCCCCTCTTTGGCCACGGGAGGTTTCCAGCACCAACTGGTGATGCCCCTCTGCAGCGCAGCTGCCAACACTTGGACAAACAGTCCATGGGACACCATCGCATTTGTACCCACGTGTGAACTTCTGGCGAACAGCTCACAAGTCAGGCCGGAAACATGACGGAGTATGAGAAACAAAACTCTTTCCTGCTGTGAAATTTCAAAACAATTCAGCAGGCTTTTTCATACCGGGAAAAAGCCAGGGCTACGCATGCAGCAAGGAGACAACGTGCAGCAGTTCTGTGCGCAGCTCCAGAGACAGAAAACTATTCTGCAGCGATGCAACTGACTGCTTCAACCTCCTCTGGTGGGAGGTGTCCCTGCCCACAGCAGGGGGGTTGGAACTCGATGACCTTCAAGGTCCCTTCCAGCCTAAACCATTCTAAGACTCTCTGATTCATTCCTGACACCCCTGAGATGAAGGGAGGAACCCACCCTGCAAGGGTTTGACAAGGACGCTGCGCTCTCCTGGGTGCAAGTGCCAAGGCACGGTAATGACGAAGGGCAGCAAAGGAGCCAGAAGACATCAGGCATCGCTGGGCCAGAGCGAGTACCACAATGACTAAGTCATCCTCTCCGGCCTGCCCAAACTCTTACAGCATGGGTAAATGATTATTTGAGAAACAGATCTGGATTTGGAGGCAACACTAGTTTCTGGAAATCAAGTCTCTGAACGAGCTAGGTAAGGAGAGCTGTAGGGTCTGCCGCTAGAGGTTTAGGACAAGAGACCTGCTGGGAGATGGCAGTTTAGCAACCAGACTTTCCAGAAACCACAGCTACAGAGATCTCAGGGTCAAAACCGCAATTCCCACCCGCCGATGCCAAACCTTGCCCAGTGTTGGAGAGCAGTAGGTTCTCCCCTGCCACCTTCTCCTGACAGCAAACCCGAGAGGGCAGTTGGGAGAATGTGACGGGTGGAAATACGGCATTAAGGTTTTGGACACAGGGATTTTAAGGCAGGAATCCTGATGAGCCATTCGTCGTGCTCCCTGTACACCCAGGACACAGCACTCACACCAGTTTGCTATTGCCGTTCTGTGTCATTTCACTCATTTGAGCAACAGCACCCGCTCCCACACTTTCTGGTGCAGGGACCGGCGCCCTGCGCACCAGGGAGGGAATAATGCATCTTCTAAATAATATTACTAAGTCAAATAATTTCATCAGCTCTGGGGAATCCTGGCCAGGTTCTGAAGTCACAGCAGCTGAGGACAGACAGTGCCACAGAGCTGCTGCCATGCAGATGACAAAGTCCTTTAAAAGCAGAGCACTTACTTTCATTTCTTCTCTTCCTAGAATGCCATTGTCAATCCCGATACACTAGGATGAGAAAGCACTGTCTTCCCTGGAATATTCCACCAGTAATCACCTTTGCACTCCTGCTCCATGCAGTGCTAACAGAGTAAACCAGACCCTGGTCCCAGTGAAAACAATGTGATTTTTTTTGCCACTGACGAGTCACTGCTTTACCTCACCTCCACGTCCCAGCTCGTATGCAAAAGCGGCGCCTGTTTTCACAACACAATTAACTGTAGCAGCAGGTAACAGCCAACACACAACTCCTGCCAACATAAATGTGCTGGTTTCATCTTGGGACCTACTCCTCTGCTGATAGAGCTCGATATTGCTCCACCAGCATCAAGGAGCAGCGAGACAGGCAAAGGAAACCACAGCGGAGTAAAAACTGACAGCAGCAAAACAGAACACCCTGGTCCTGCTGCAATGGTTGATAGATCATATTTAGGTACCAGCTCAGCTTCTAAAGGAAGCCAGCAGGATATGGAATAAAATTTGGCAGCTGCAATTCTGGTGCCAGAAAGGCAGCGGGGCAGGACGGCGGCTGGATGGCGCCGAGGGCAGAGGCAGCTCTAAGGCACTCAGATCCATCCCATACTACTTTACTACTACTACACTGAGCAAGCAGCTCTCCTCGTGCAGATGATGTTAGGAAGGGAAGAAATTGGGAATCGTTACTGTGCCACAACTCTGAAATACTTTCCCCATGTAGGCAAGAAACTGTTCCCATCACAAGAAGTCTCATTTCAGCGTGCGTGTGCATGAATGCACAAGGTAAGAACTAAAAATAGAGGTACCCCATTTCCACGCATCGAGTCAGCAGGTACAGAAACAGCGTAAACAGTGATTCAGCAGCAGCCCGCATGATGCGGAAGGTTGTTCCCTTGCCTCTGCCTCCCTGCTTGCAGCCCGTCCCACCTCGGCTGGGTCCCTGCCTCCCAGCAGCTCCCAAGAGCAATGCCCACATCTGAATTGCAGAAACACCCCCCACCCTGCAGGGCTGGGGGAAACCTGACAGCCCCAGGGGACTCGCCGGCTGCTCCGCTCCCTCGGGAAGGGGGCGATGTGGGGTCCCCATGAACGCCCTCCAGGCAAGGTCCAGCTCCCAAGAACACAGACGTTTATAGAGCTTCTCTGTCTACAGCAGTTTTTGTAGTGCGAAGTCTAAACGCGACCATGACCAAGTGTTTTGCTATGAAGATAGCTGCGTAATTCACATTTTTGCTATTTTTCCATTGAGCTTATGAGCCTTGTATCTACAAATCTTAGTCATCCAAGCTGGGTACAAAAAGATGCACGATGTACAACCATAGCGTATGGTTGCCATCCCTGGTGCAAAGTAGTGCTGTGACTCCATAAACACTCCTGATAAATTGCACAAGACGACACCAAGGACATTTTTCAAGTCCTGTGAGATTTGCTACATAAACAGTTATGACCTTGTACGCATGGTTTCAACAGGGCCAAGTTGTTTTTTGCTGGTTCTCACCCCCAATTTTTTCATTAATGTTTGCTGAGAAGCCAGAAGGAGAAGCAGATATATGAAAAGGAGAAAGACTGAAGACTAGAAACATCATCTTTCATTTACCTTACATTTTGTAAAACTGTAACTTATCTCTTCAAGCAGAGGGTAAGAAAATATTTCACAGTTTTCCCACCACCCAAGCTCTCATTCACGCTTTCAAAGCCAGCAAAGGGAAGGAAAGCCTCCCAAGAACCTACCCGTTCCACACCAAGCATCCGTGTAAGCAATTCCTCCCTCCTGCCCCCGAAGTCCTGGGGTTAACGTGCCCCTTTCTGCTTTAGCAAGCTGTGCTCTCGGCTCCAGGCACCATCTCTCCCAAAGGCACCAGCGCCGGGGGGAAAAAACCCCAGTCCTGCTATTTAGTGATACTGATGCTCAGCGAGTTCTGGCTGTGGACCCTCTCAGCATCGCTGCCCCATCGGAGCCACGGGGCATCCAGCGGAGCTGCCAACAGCTCCGGGGTCTCTTCCCATGCCCTGCCACCCTGCAACGAGCTCCCCCGCCTTTCCACAGCAACCCCAGCTCTTGGGACCAGGGTCAGTCCTGTAGGGCTGGCTGGTCCCACAGGTCACCTGGGGAGGTCCAGTGGTGGCACCCGTGTTGCACCTGCCTTTGTTGGATTTTTTTTTTTCTTGCTTTAAGAAAGCGCCTGCTTTTTAAGACACTCCTCCATGAAAGAAGTTGATTTAACCACAAGCACTGAGAGGCCATCTAGAGAAACCCTGCTGGCCGGGATGCCCAAACCAGGATGCACCTCCACAACACCAGCCTTAAGAAAAACATCTGGGTTTTGTTGTTATCATTGCTTTTCTGGTCGAAAGACGTGGAGCCAGCAGCATCACCAGGCAGACAGGAACGCTTCGAGCATGGGACACCCACTGCATCCATCCTGTGGCCTCGAGCCGCGTACCCCGGGCACACAGTGCTGCATCCCCGGCGGCCAGGGCTGCCCAGGGTGATGCAAACAGGGTGGAGGGGAGACCGTATCCCCCCACACACGTCCCCCAGGCGTGATGCGGAGATGCTAACCCAAAATCGCAGCCTGTGCCCCTGTGTTGGGCATGCCACAGCCCAGCGCACGCACCACTTACCTGCTAATACCTCGTGCAAAACCGAAAAAATAATAATGGAGCTATTAAAAGCAGGGGAGCCAGCATTACAGCCACAATGTTCAGAGTCATTCTTCTCTCATATGAGGGATGATAGACCTTTGAGTGAGCAAATACTACACATAGCCAGAAAGCCTTTTAACGCATGATAAAAATATCACTGAGGGGCTTTCCTGCACAACTTTGACTTGCCCCCACACCATTCCTGGCCAGCATAATTGACCAAGAACAATTGAAGCGCGTGAGGATTTCAACGTAATCTCAGAATGGATTAAAGTCATTTCTACTGTCACCTTGACATATACTGAAGCCTGGATGATTTGCATTTTGACATCTAATTGAAATGAGGGTTGCTGCCTAACGGGCCTTAGTCTTCTCAAAAACATGCTTGTGCTTCCCCACCCAAAGAAAACATTTATCACAAGTTTCACCTTGAATATAGGTCACAGCATTGCAAAGCAAGTAATCAGAGCTGTAAAAAAAAAAAAGAAGATTCTGTCTAGGTGAAAAAGAATAAATTCAAAAGGCACATCTGTTCTCCTTAGCCACAGTAAGGAAGATTATTACCATTAGTGTGAGGCTTATACAGCAAAAGAAAAAACTGGTTAAAGAAAAAAAAAAATCACTTAGTGTCATCTTTCATCATTAAATTTTCATGGAAAAAACACTGCGATTTGCTTAGTCTAGGTATATATGCAATGTAAAGAGACCATCTGACATCATCGAGGCATAACACAGCGAGATAAATGGACACGATTTGCCACACTACTGGAGCAGCTGTAACTCCCTCCCAGACCTGCAGCAATCAAACGAAAGGGCACAGAAATAGCAAGCCATCTGCTGCTTGCTGGCCACTGAGTCTCATGTGTTCGGCTGATAGGAAAGAATCGGGGGGTCTCACTCTTCTGTTTGTATGGGCTTAAACAGGGGGCAGCTGAGCTGTTACGCCAGTTTAAACACCCATCTCTCGTTAGTCCCATTTCGGTTGTCCCTGCAAGCCTTAGCCATCACCGCAGGATGGACATCTGGAGGCCGTAGTCTGCACTGAGAGCGCCCTAAGCAAGGGCAGCCGGAGCACATCCATGTGCATCCGGAGCACGCTCATCTGGAGCAGAGCCTGGCTTCGCAGGCTCCCAGCAATGCAAAACCAGGCTCAGCGCTCCAGGCTGCCTTCCTTTCACACAGCCACCGGGTTTTGAGAGCATTAAAAAGGAAAGAAAAGACTGGAGCAATAAGGCTGAAGATTTCCCCGTCCTGCTTCTGCATCACAGCGCAATTGTCCCTGCTGCACCCTCCTGAAGGACGGCAGCACCCGTAACGAGCTCAGGAGATGACAGAGGAGCGAGCTGCAGGGAAGCCATGCACTCCTGCCCACCTCCCCAACCGCAAACAGAGAGGTGGAAAGGGTCCATGGCTATTGTGCAGAGTTGTTAAGATCATAGAATGGTTTAGGTTGGAAAGGACCTTCAAGATCATCGAGTTCCAACTCCCCTGCCATAGACACCTCCCACCAGACCAGGTTGCCCAAGGCCACGTCCAGCCTGGCCTTGAACACCTCCAGGGATGGGGCCTCAACAACCTCTCTGGACAACCTGTGCCAGGTGCCTCACCACCCTTAAAGTGAAAAACTTCTTCCTAATGTTTAATCTAAACCTGCCCTCTTCCAGTTTAGAGCCATTCCCCCTCGTCCTGTCACTACATGCCCTAGTAAAAAGGCTTCTATATGAAGCCCCACGTGTGTATATTAAACATCGTCTCCTTTCATCATCAAGTGGGTACAGCTTGTAAGCATGAATTATGCAAGACTATTAACTGTCGTCTTATAAGAGGGAGCAGCTGTAGAGGCTGCGTGGAGGACACGGCAGCGCAGAAGGGGCAGCCCGTGGATGCTCAGTGTCTGTGTGCGTCTGAGCTTCAGAGCTGCTGCTCTCACCCAGTCCGGTCCTAGTGCTCCCAGGGACCCGCGCATCCTGCGCTAAGCCATTAACTCACCATCTCAAAAGCTCCCACCATCTTCCAGCGCTCTATGAAGGAAAGAGAAGTATTTCCATCACCTTTTTATTGATGGCAGCTTGAGAAAGATCTGGAGAGTTGTGCGAGCACGTGAAGGAGCGAGCAGGGAGCTGAGCCAGTACCCTGGCCCAAACCCAAGCCCGCAGCCAGCACCCAAACTGCCAAGCTCTGCCTCCGCTTTCGCCCGAGATCACAAGGAACCTGAAATAGCAAACCCTCTCTGAGACCAGGGACCTCTGGTCCCTGTTCCAGTTCAGTCATTTGCTCTTTGCCCAGTGAACCCCCACACTCGGCAGGGGCACACCGCTGAGGATACAGCCTGGGGTACGTCGCACAGCCCACCTCGCGAGCACCGCTGGGTCACAGGCAAGCGGTGGCCACAGGCAAGAGGTGGCCGCAGGCAGGGATGCAGGCTGGCAGCACGGAGCACTCGTCTGCCCCGAACCTACGACTCGCAGAGCATTGCAGGCTGCTTCACTCAGCCCTGTCACCAAGTCCTCGCCGAGCTGACACCATGCTTAGCAGATGTGCTAAGGTTGCTGGAGGCAAGCCCTGGCCATAAATTACCTATAGGGTGAGAAAGCCTTTGATCCAATTTTACATAAAATATTAATCTCTCCGGTCAATACGAATGCTGTTAGGATTGAGTGGCGGGGCCGTACACAGCTCGGAAGCATTTTGGAACATAACAGGTGCCAAAAGGGGAGGCACAGATTGGTGTTAAGACCGGTTTCATTTATTGTATATATCATGGACTTGGAAGAACAAACATCAAGCACCGTGATTATATTTACTGATGATTCAGAGTTGTGTGGGCTCCACAATACACAAGAGGAGGGCCATAAAGTCCCGGACAACTGTGAGCAAGCAAGCACCTCGGGGGATAATTAAATTAATTCGAGCTATGGAAATGCCACACAACAAGGCTAAAACATAAAGCAAATAACATTGAAAAGGACTTTGCACTCCGAGACTATATGAGACAAACCCAGGCTGCTGCTTGTCCCCAGTCACCCACGCAGGGTGCCAGGAACTGTACAAGCACAAAGCCCACGTTGTTGTGGCCATCAGAGAGAACAGGTAGGAGAAAACAGGTACAGGATACACAGGAAGCATTGAAAAAGCAATCCCAGTGACACCAGTTGTACGTGTCCCCAGCCCAACACACTGTGGCTTTAGAGGGCCCATGCTACGTGGGGACCACCAGTGACACAGCAGCTCCTGGGCCACCCTGGCAAAACAAATCCACGCAGGGGACCTCAAGCCACAGTGCATCTCCCACCTTGCTTACCAACTCCCAGTCCCTATTATCAGCTCCTTTCCAGACTCTTGACCATCGCTCCCCATTCCCAGATTGTGTAACTGCCCCTAATTGACGGGGCAGCCTCGCCACGCTAACGAGCCCTGCCTGACACAAGGCAGTTGCCTTAGGAGACATTGAGGCATCTTGTCTGCGCCATCCTGCCCAGCAAAGGGACCGCTGGCAGCGCAGCGCAGAGCCCCTTCCAGGAGATGGGCCCCGACAGCACGTCGGAGCGAGACTGGGGAACACAGAGCATCTGGAGCAGCAACATGAGAAAGGACACGGGAGAAGAAGTAAGAAGCGGCAGTGCTGCCCAAGGCCCCGAAGGCAAGGAGAAGATGCTAAATTTGATGAGGTTGAGGAAGGGAGCCAAAGGAGGAATAAATAGAGCTAATGAGAAAACAAGGCATGAGCATTCAAAAACCTTTAACACACTGCTAAACAGCAATAAAAAGGCAATTAGAGTTCTGAGATGCATGGAGGGTAATTGCATGCACTATAAATAGGTGGTGGGAAGACTGTCCCGCTCAGCAGGATCTGATTCGCTTTTGGGGTGACTTCTGCGCAGACAGGAATATTCTGGTGTGAGAAAGAAGCTGAGAGAAGAGAGTTTACAGAGAGATGAGATTACAGGAGGACTTTCTATCACACGCATCCTTCTGTATGAAATATGCACCAAGCAGGAGCTCTACAACGGAGGCTTCGGAGGTCCGAGCTTGAGGAACTCCAAACCAAAGTTCAGCAGCAGAGAAGGGAAATAGCCATAGGAAGAAACAAACATCCATTTTATGCCAGCCAGCAACGCGTGTGGCACTGGAGTGCAGGCAGTTCAGTGGCTGCCACTATTGATGGAGACAGTCCCTAACCACGCTGCTCTCCAGCGCCCACGGAGATCCTGCCCAGCCCAGCTCAACCCTACCATGAGCATGTGCATGCATGCACCTCTAACAGCATTTACCATCAAGCAAAAAGATGGTTTAAAAGTGGAATTCAAAACCCAAACCCACTTGAGTCTGCTCCTCAGGCTGCCACCAGTGTGCTCTTTCTGTTCAGACCTGTCCCTCAGGTCTGCTCCACACCGAAGAGCACAACTGCTCCACAGTCACATAACCCTCTCCCCCGGGCTGCTGTAACCCCTGGGGGGATGCCCATATCTTGGCCGTACAGGCTCATGGTAGCCCGTGCAAGCAGGTAGCTCACCGTTTAAAGAGCAAGCTCTCTGATGGCATTCCTTGCCCAGCCTTCCCTCCCTAGACCAGCTAGGTTGGACCCAGTGCACCCAGTGTCCCGAGGCTCTCTCCCTGCCAGGCACAGAGGCACACAGCTCAGGCTGTGGGAGAACATGCCACAAGAGGTCCCGGGGAAGAAGGAGCCCTCAGAGCGGATAAAACCCACGAGACCCCAGTTGAAGGTAGGGGCATGGTCTTTGGAGCATCACAACCAACATCTTTAAGAGCAAGAGGCACCACTGAAGTCCACGGAACACGCCAATGAGCAGAAATTGTACCGGACAGATCCCTGGCCAACATAAACCACCACTGCATGATCAACTTGAGTTTTCTGAGGACATCAGTTCTCTCTCAAGACAGCTATTAGCTAGAAAAATACCATTCCCCACCATCCCTGCACGGCCCTGGGCCATGCCTGCTGCAGAGAAAAGAGGAGATGGAAAAGGAAAAGGCAGCTGCACCTTGGAGCTGCGAGCAACCCCTCCTCCCTGCCCCGGCTCCTTCCCAGATACCGTCTGGAGAGGGAAAATTTGCAGAGTGAAGCACCAAAGGCGCGAGAAAGGGAAGGAGCAAAGCTGTCACTTCCCAGCTCCAAACTCCATCGGTTGAGCCCGGTGCCCTTCTCGGCTCCCCGCTCCTTCCCACCGCAGAGCATCGGCATCGATTCACGTGCGGGAGCTGCTCTGCCCTCACGAATGACTGAGCACACACAAAGTCTCTGCAGTCCTAACTCCAGCTAGCTCTTGGCTATGCACCAAAAAACAACCCCGTGTGGCTCAGGCAGCTGCACGTCCCCAGATAACAGCAGCAGATGGCTTCTGCCTAGAGGTCTCGCTGGCAGAGGGTGGTCTGCGGTGCTGGGGGTGGGAGGCAGAGCACCGGGGTTTTGCAGCACGCACCGCTGGCGGGTCACGCAGCCTCGCCGGTGGCTGAAGAAGCGCTGGCTGTGTCCTTCCTTCATCCTTGCATTGTCACCGTGCAGGTAGCAAAGCAGCTGGCTCCTGCTGCGTCACCCCATTAGCTTCCTTCCCAGGCAGCGACGAGTCTGTCGTCTCTGGTTGCAAGAAGGGTGGGAGCAGTCTGCCAGGAGGGAGGGGAAATCTGGGGGCGCAGGCAATAAAAAAAAAATAAATAATCAAACCCAGCATGTGCAATACGCAAAGCACTTGCCAAACCAGGAAAGGATATTTGGCACCTTAGGGGAAATCTGCCCTTTGCCTGATGTTCTGGTTGTGCGATGCCCGCGTCGCCTCCCGGCTGCTGAGGTGCGAGAGCCGCTGACCCTCCCCACAGCACACCAGGCAAGGCGAAACCCCCTTCTTGCAAAAGCTAGCCCCTGGCAGCACCACCAGCAGTCCCAGCAGAGCTTCTGAACAGCTTTGCTTAATTGCTCCCACATCATCCGTTGGTTTTTATCCCCAAAACGTAACGTCTGAACCCCCTCTCCTTCCAGGCCCCCACCCATCCGATAGGGACATCCAAGGGGACCACTGAACGGCACAGGGGCTGCATCTGGGCGGCTGCTCGCGGAGGAGCTTCTCCCTTCCACAGCCACCTGCACCAGCCACGTGCCAAGGTCAGCCAAAGCGAGCCCAAAAACCTCCTCCCAGAGCACCTTTGCAGTATTTTGTTTTACTGGGCCAACCGGCTGGACAGGGCCCCCACAAGTCTCTCCCTGGGATAGGAGTTTGTTTCCCAGCAAAGCACCGGTCCTGTTGGAAATGAGGTGGGTGGTAGAAGGGACAGCGAGGACACGTATGGAAAAATGCATTCCTTATACAGGAGGAAAAAATAAGCTTTTGACGCCAAATCTGCCTCTTCGTTGAACTAACATGGTATCTCCCTAACTTCATCTCTCCCTCCGGTGAGCACGGTGCTGTATTTAGCAGCGCCGATTCACGTTCCCTCTGACATCCAAACACAAAACTTATATCCCCTTATCTCGCTGGGGTGCCACCAGCCAGGCAGAGAGCACAGCCAGCCTGTCCCCTCCTGCTCCCAGACGGAGCCTGTATGGCGGCTGCGACCCCCTCCAGGCTCCAAAATGACCCTCGTGCCTGAACATCCCTCCCAGAAGAGGCAAATCACTGCCCCTCTCCGAGTGGTTGCAAGGAAGGCAAGGGGCTGCTTCCCTGTGATATGGAGGTGGGCAAGGCTGTGTGTTGGGGTGCTCAGGATGGTAAAATCCTGCACCCCAACACACAGCCTTCTGTATCTCCGGGCAATGCTGACTTAGCATCATCTGGGCAGGTAACACGATAAATTCCCCGGAGAAGGGAGAATCGCTTCCTGCAGGAGTCGGTGTGCCCCACGCACCTCATCGATTGCCAACACACATCGCAACTAACGAACATCAGGGGTTACTACAAACTTACGGGATCCACAAACTGCCAGCGCCATCCTCTCCAGCTCAGCGGGCGCTCGGGATCAAATTCAGATGCTACAGCAGACACCGCTGATGCTCGTCACAAGGCAACGTGCGAGACTGTTTCAATAAGACATTTCTTAACAAATAGCTGCTTCTATCAGTAGTTCCTCAGGCTGTGAGCCTGGAAATTGGCCTTTCCTCCCTACTACCTTACTCCCCTGAGCCAGACAGGCAATTGGGAGCAAAACCACCCCCTTTGAGCCCCACTTCTGAGGGACTGAGCTGAGCTTCTGCATGCTGCCACGCTGCGGCTGCTCTGGATGAAGAGCTTCTTTCTCCTGCAGAAGTACATTAGGCAACAACAATATCTAAAACAAGTGCTGCTTCTCCACTGCAAAAAAGTTTATTGGGGATCATGAGGCCATGATCCTTCCCCAGGCTGAAGACAACCAGCAGGTGATGGGCTCACTCTGCTCCATACTTGTACAGGACCAGATCCAGTTCATAGCCAGTGCTCGTTCTAAATCATCGAGTGTTGATCTAAATCCCACCCAAAAAAGGAGCAGGAGATGGAAACAGAGGGTCTACAGACAAAGCTAGACGTGAAGATTGTCTCATCATATTCTGAAGAGACGTGAAGATTGTCTCATCATATTCTGAAGACAAGGAGCACCCTGCTCTTGCGTGAACCACACCCTAATTCAGCACGTGAGATCACAAAAGGCCACTGATGGACCATCTGCGGGCAGCCTTGTTTGCCAGGGCATTGGTACAAACGCGTGTGGCATCAGCCCAAAGTCCTACCAAAGTCAGTGGCGTTCCTTCAAGATCTGCACACTGCATCTCCAGTCCCTGAAGATAAACACTGCAGCACCATCATTAAAAAAACCCCACCCTATGCTAAACTAGGGAAAACGTGACTAAACCTAGATTTCATTAAGTTTCTTCATCAAAACACTAACATTTGAGTATAGGCAGATGGTCAGTACTTAAGCAGTCGTGGTCATGCGACTGTCCTGAAGCACATGGGTCAAGTCATTGAGTTGTGTGTTGGGGCAGTTCTCCAACCCCTCCGGGCTGGAGGTGGCCTGTACTAATGTCCCCTCACAAACGTCATTATATACCTCACACAACTAAAAGTTCGAGCTCCCAACCTTACTGTGAGACAGACAGGTTTTGAGCTATGACAACTACAAACATGGCATCGCTTACCCCAAGCTGAATAAACATTTACAAGACATTTTGACTCAGGTGTTTAAATTCTATAAAACGACTGATTTTATCTGCCTGAATCACACACAAACAATACCAAACGTTATCACTAAAAGCACCTTTTCAAACAACAACTTCACACATTCACATCAAACACTCAGCAACTGCACTTATGTCCAGTTTTAAGAATGATCCCCACCCAATCTAGAAGAAAACCCAGTCAAAGCACCCCAAATATCCTGTACCCACAAATAACTTCTTCCAAACCAAGTACAAGGTTAGGATGCTCTGTATATTTTTTTTTCTGTACCTACAAGGTAACTATGCAGGGAAACTCCCCAGGAACCTGCCACCTCTTGCATCTCCCCTCTCCCACCCTCATGAAGACAGAGCTGGACCTTGCTTGCTGGAGCCCAAAGCATGCCCTACAAGAAGAGTGGTCCAATTCTGATCCGCTGGGAGCCAGTAGTGCCACCTGCTGTGTGGAGCAGCCAAGACCAAGACATGAACTCAGCTTGTCCTCCCATGCCTGCTCCAGGCTCTACAAGAGTTGGGGAGCGAGGTGTCACCTTGCCTGCTCCAGGCTCTACAAGAGTTGGGAAGGTGACACCTCGCTCCCCTCGCACCTCACCCTGCTCTATTTCCAGGAAGGAAAGACCTTTGAAGGGCAACCCACCCTCCTGGGTGACAGAGAGGACCTGCTCACCACTAGGGAAGGTCCCCTCATCTGCTGTTTTAAAGGAACTCTACTATTTTAATTAGTCTTAGTTTTTAAAGACACACTAAACTATAGGTGGTTCCTAGAGACCACTTTGTGGGTGAAACCCTGGAGCTGCTCAAGCCACTAGCTGAATTCATATTGACACCAACCAAGCAACAGCTTTATTGATTATATTATACTGATTGGTCTTAACATATTAATCAGGTTTACATAATTAAATAAATACAGGGTGTACACCTTGTGCCCCCCTGGACTAAAGCATCATCAGTAGCTGTAAGGGGTTTGTACGCATTCGCTGCTAGTAGCAGTGTTGTGATGGCTGGGTTCTGACTGCTAAACCACACTAAAAACAAATTAAATACTTCTCCAGCTAACAAAAAATTACGCAGGGAAATGACTTGCTGACCGCTTCCCACTTAGGTGAATGAAGAACGAGTGACTCATCACTCAGCAGAAGGAATTACAAGTTGTGCAAAAGGCAAAGTGCTTCAGGGAGAGCGTCTAGACTACGCAAAGCGGGGCCATAAATAATACCTTTTGGAAACGACAGGCTTTACCAGGGGTTGGAGCTGCATGATCTGGTGAGTTTTCTCCACTCTTAGTTCGCATCATCTCTGGCCCGAGAGGTGCCACCCACAATAACTGAATTGTCGGGCTGCAGATCAGGAACTGTGAAGTTTTACAACAGCCAAAGCCCAAGCTCGCAGCTTATTTAATTACCTGCTTCCCAATCCAATAAGCTGCAAGTATATAAATAGCCAAAGTATGACAAATATTTAATATCTGCTAGAATTAAATTAAGATAAGGCACTGGCAAAATAAATGATAAGTGTTTTAACTGAAAATAACCATTTTCTGCAGTTTCCAGACAACGTGAGCACAATGATCGCATTCTGCACTCCACAGTGCTGAGGAACACCGCATCTCAGAAGTGCCAGACCTCCTTCCCCACGGCAATGCTCTCCAAGCAGCAATTTCATCTTCACTTCAGGGTTAGTGCAGAGCTGACCCGGGAACAGCCCTAGCCGAGAGCCCAGCCACACGCACAGCTCTCATCTGATGGTGGAAGCGGCCAGTGCCCACACCAAGCCAGTGAAGTGGCAAACGCAGCCCCCAACTACTCTTCCAGGTTTTTACGGGCATAGCACTAATCTTGCAAGCCCTGCTAGATGGTGTTGAACTCTGCTGCAACTACAGAGCTGTGCAGGGGGTCCAGCTCACGCTTGAGACCTGCCTGGACCTTGTATCTCCTTCTTAAACAGCACTAGAGAGCAACCGAGGGACAGACAAAGAACAAGAAGAGCGCATCGTCTGTACCTCTTCTCTCCTGCAGAGTGGAGAAAACCACATCTCTAAGGGTTTCTTGGGGCCAGCAGGGCACAATCTGACCATAAAAATCACAGTTCCTCCAGCAGAAAGCTAGTAGAACAAGTCCCAACACCACCCGAGTCACAGCCTGTCCCAGAAGAACAATGTTTCAGTGGCTTTAAAGAAAGAACTCGTGTAAATATGGCGTGAGAGTAACAACGCAACCCATGATAGGGAAGAAGGATGTGATTATTTGGAAGGCTGCACTAGCTTTACTACGTTCCTAACCATTGTGGCATCTGCATGCGTGCCAAAATGGCAGAAATTTGATATTTTAAGATGCATCGTAACCGATTTAACAGAGTTTCTGATCCCTCACACCTGTTCTGCATTAAGCACCGCGCTTAAATCAATCACCATTCAGGAAAGCACAAGCTTAAGCGCTTTGCTGAATTTGACCGAGAATTTTGCTAATGCACCCGACGTCATCCTACAGGCTTACACAAGGACCCAAATCACAAGCCACTTCTCCCAGGAGTAGCTCCAGTAATCTGCAACTAAACTGGAACTTTCTTCATCCCACATTCATCCCACTAGGAACTGATTTGCTCTCCCACATGCCGCCTGCCTGTTCCCTCCTTCTGTGGGGAGAAACACAGGTGATGGCAACCACCGCTGCAGTGATGCCTGACCTAACGTGCTCTCCACCTTTTATCTCCTAACGAGTTCTTCCTGCTGCCCCTTTCCCAACGAGGGTTTTCAAGGGGCTGGTGATAATCTGGAGGAGATCTCCCAGTTTGTGCTATTTTGAATGAGCCAACGCCGATTCCTGGGTCGCGCTGTGCCTTTTGGCTGCCGTGTTTTGGAGGTATTTAGCAAGAGGCATAACCCACATCCAAGGGTGCTTGGTCTGCATCACTACAGAGACATACACATTGCTCGACTTCCCCAGGCTGCCGCCTGAGCTCTCCTCCCAGAGGCTTCAGACAGTTGGGATCAAGCGGGGAGAGGCACAGAGAGCGGCCGGTCGTCTCAACTCTACTTCCAACAAGTCAGCGTGAGCTAGAAAAAAGACTAAATACATCCTGGGCAAGCAATTACCGAGCTAAGTGCCATCTGCGGTACTAAAACACGTTGTTCTGAGAGCAACAGAGCTGGCAAAGCCGCTTTCCTCCTGAGCTGCATCGCGAGGCTGGAGCCTTCAGAGTCCAGCAAGGTGTAAGCTCCGATGGGAGCTTTTCCTCCTGGACCACCCATTCAGTAGGTCTTTTGCTCAGATTCTCCAGTGTCTAGTAAGGGCTGCCCGCACCCTGCCACCTTCCTCCCACCTGGGGTAGGAGATAAATAAGGATCTCCCTATTTTCACCAAGCTTTTAAGGGACGAGTATCTTGCAGACCACTGTCTGCCTGTCAAACGTGCCTGGAATTCAGTAGCAGCTTAAAAAAGAAATCCAAGCAGGAAGTTAGACAGCACAGGCAGGTATCTAATTTGCCTTCTTTTTTTTTTTTTTTTTTTTTTTTTTTTTTTTCTTAGAAAGCAATGCTAGTGAGATGTAAATAAAATAACTTACAGGTAGACATCACAGATGTGTAGTTGCTCAAGTGAAGCCTTACCACATAAACATCAAGGTAAAGCTGAAGCAGAGGTGTAGGCTTGAATGCACTGATCTAAAAAGACAATTTCTACTCTTTTGCTGGTATTTCTGGAGTGTCAGGATCAGAAAAATACCAGCTCTGAGTGGGATTTGCTAGAATTCATCTTGAAATCTGAAACAGAGTTTGTCACTGATACAAACAAGCACCGTTGTCATGCCCACATGCAGTATACACCCGGCTATGCCATCCATTCACACACTTCCCCAGCTCTCCTAGCTCTCATATACGTTATAATTTGTCAAACCACAGGTAATTATCTTTCTGCTGCAACAGTACCTTAAGTACACACTTCCCTTTATTCCAAGGTGGTTGACGAGCGCTGTAGAACACCGGGCTGCATTTTCCAGCTCCTGAGCGCTACACACAGACATGCTGCTACACAACCGGTACCCGCAGTGCCTGTGCGTTACACCGCCGTAACGCGCGGCCCCTGGGGCTCCGGGTACCAGCCGGCTCTGATACAGCAGCGCTGCAGGATCAAGGAGGAAGGATTACACACCTCAGGGGAGTACCGCGGGGATCTTCAGCCCAGGCAAAAACTTCAGTGCTGCGACTGCAACAAAATCAATCGCTCTCTTTTCCAAGAAAATTGCAAAGATGATGATGAAACTACAGAAGCAGCCTGGGCTCCAGGAGCTCAGTGGGCCCTGTGGTCCTCCCGTGGAGATGGGCTGGCTCTTACTGGGTCACCCAGAGATGCTGGGTTGTGCCAGGCAGCTGCTCTGCAGGGTGACAGCCTCACCTGCAAAGCCACGATCACCAAGCTGTGCTCGGAGGTGGCAGCATCTCCCATGCTACAGGGCAGAGCTGTGGGCCATGTGAAGCCAGACCACCTCCTCCTCCTCCTCTTCCCAGCACTGGGCAGGACCTGCCAAATGAGGCTGGGGACACGTCACCAGCCCTCACCACTGCACAGCTCTGCCAAAACACCTCTGCAGTGACTGCCCGGCACCTCCCTGATGGGGGTCCGAGCAGCCCCCCGTGAAGCCTGGCTGGTCTCCACGCCTTGGCAGAGCCCCAGCGGGGCTCCTGGGTGTCCTGCCCACGGGCAGCAACCACAGCAGGCAGAGGGGCAGGGTCAGGCCTGCACACCTCCAGGCGCAGTGGATCAAACACCTCCCTCCGCAGCATCTCCATCCGGGACCGACAGCAGAGGCGGCAGCGCAGTCCTGCACGCCGGCCCCGTGCAGCGCGGGGACTGCAAACCACAATGCTTGGGGGTTTTCTGCGTCCCATTCCATCCAGGACAAAACCCTTCCCTTGCAAACGGCAGGCTGTAAGGGTGGAGAGGCAAATGGCACGTGGAGAAGGAAGCAGTTTATCCCTCCTCTGCTGAGGGGGAAACTGAGGCAACAGCTCCCATCAGAGCAGGACCAAAACCTGTTTTTCTCCCACTCTTCCCCTGAGGAGCAAAATGCATTTGCTCCACCCTGGTAAGTCTTCAAGCATCTTATATTTCCATCATTACCAAAAGCCCATCAATACTCAAAGCCCCCACAGAGACCATCCAACTTGGCAGAACCACTGTGACAGAAGCTCGGTGCCCAAGAGGGAACGAGTCCCACACCTTCACCCTCTGGTCCCCCTCGAGCCAGGGAAGGAAGGGTGGGCTTTCCCAGAGGGACGCGCGAGGAAAGCAGAGGAGCACATGGAGTCCTGCAACACACTCCAGGCTCTGGCAGTCCTTTAATTGACTTTAACAGGAGTCTTGGCTAAGGAAAAAGGGCAAGGATTTACTCCCAGCATGGCAACTGCATGTAGGGATATATAGAAGACGAAAACCCAGAATGAATTCACCTTTAAAAGGGGGAATTCAATTTGACATGTGTTGTCAAGTTAAATTTAGTCTTCCCAACTCCATCTCACTGCTAAGTTTGAGGGGAGACTGTAAGCCCCCGAGACACACCTATTTTAGCTATTTGTAGAAGACAGATGCATTTCCCTATGTTCTTCACTTCACAGAGAATGGATTATTTCCTCCCAAGATCCTGTGTACCTTCCCCATTCCCTCGTATTGCTGCCAGTGTATCATTTTCCTCAGTACTTCTCGTTTCTTTGTTTCACCTCTACTTTACTCCCCGCTTTTCTCTTTCTCTCCCCTCTTCCTGTCCCTTCACAGTGCAGTATTATGGTTTCAGGGTCTATGAACCGCCTTTCTTCCCAGCCACTTGTCTCCAGACTGTTAAGACGCTGTCTGCTCCTTTAGAAAAACTCCTTTTCAATCTCAGTTCACTTTTATGTAAGAAGCAGTTGCAGGGCTTGTTTGCTTGCTTTAATTTCTGCAAAACTAATGATTGCTTAAATCCCATCTTCTTCTAGTGCGAAGTCGCACAGGAAACAAAAGCCAAGACGGCTTTGAAAATCCACAGTCTGATAAAAAAAAAAGGGTTGTAGGAAAAAATATCTATTAAAAATTCTCCAAACCTGGCTATGTCTTTGCTCACTTTGCTCAGCACACAAAAGCAGATCATTCAACCTTCCAGCAACACCAGATTGTCCTATATTGCCTTTAAACTACATGCAGTACGGATACACTTTCCTACCTCCGTATGTTGCAATGACTAATAATAGTCCTGTGGTGTAGCAGAACTGAATGTCGTTTGCATCAATACATCCAGGAGTCTGCCTGATTTGTAAAGGTCATTTGTGAACAAAGAATGGTATCAAGGCTAAAACTGCAGTCTAAGAAATTCAACTGAAAACAGGGAAAACAATTGACCAGCCGTTCCAGCTAGCTATGTCCCATCACAGACCTAACTCTGGCTGCCACAGGGAAAAAGTTAGCTGCATCTGACTGGGAGGTACCCATGTCTGCATCCCAGAGACACTTAATTCCTTCCCTGGCCCACAAGCTTGTGCTTCAGTGGAGAAAGAAGCTCCAAGACGGCTCCTCGGGCTGGGGAGCCCGGTGTGGAGCTCCAGCCCAGCCTCTGCCCGGAGCAGCGCGCGGCCCTGCTGCGGTGACGCACTCGGGGAGGAAGAGTCAGGATTGTGGCAGGGACTTCATCGCAAAGCTCTACTGCCACGTTTTGCCGGGAAGCCGGCGTCAGGGAGCTCGCCAGGCATAAACACTTGCGAGAAGTTGAAATGAGACTCGGTAACTCCCCAAGTCAGTTTCCGGCATTCCCAGTTAAGCAAACTTTGCAGCGAGCATGGAGTTGCAGAATCCCTTTGCAGGAGGCAGGGGCACCAGCAACATAACCCACTTCTCTCCTTTCGACAACCTTTAGATGGCCAACACCCCAAACTTCCCGAATCCCAATGTTGCGTAACTAGGAGCAATGCCATATGTCAGCGCACCGGCTCCACGCGGGGGGGAGCAACACGGAGGGGTGACAAGGGGGCA
>NW_009648041.1:4933225-4944289 GCF_000708025.1 Charadrius vociferus | reverse complement strand
TGGCCGCACAGCACCACACAGGCACCGCTGTGTCCTTCGTGTCCCCACGCAGGCGCCACTGTCTCCTCAGCGTCCCCGCTGGTGCCATTGCGTCCTTGGTGTCCCCACAGCCACACGGAGATACCGCTGTGTCCTTCATGTCCCCACAGCCCCACGCGGGCACCACTGTGTCCTTCATGGCCCCACAGCCCCACACACACACCGCTGTCTCCTCTGTGTCCCTACTGGTGCCACTGTGTCCTTGGTGTCCCCATGGCTGCACGGAGATACCACTGTGCCCGCGATGTCCCCACAGCCACATGGAGATACCACTGTGTCCTCAGTGTCCCCACAGATGCCATTGTGTCCTTGGTGTCCCCACAGCCACACAAAGACACCACTGTCTCATCGGTGTCCCCACAGATGCTGCTGTGTCCTTGGTGTCCCCACCGATGCCAGTGTGTCCTCAGTGTCCCTACAGAACATGGTTTAGAAGTGGTTTTGTCAGGTTAGGCTAATGGTTGGACTTGATGATCTTAAAGGTCCCTTCCAACCTCAACAATTCTGTGATTCTATGATTCTACAGCCACACATGGACACCACTGTGCCCATGGTGTCCCAACAGCCACACAGAGATATCACTGTTCTCGCGGTGCTCCCACAGACACCACTGTCTCTCAGGGTCCTCACAACCCCAAGCAGAAGCCACTGTGTGCTCGGTGTCCCCACAGCCACACACAGACACCGCTGTGTCCCCACAGCCGTGTGAGCCACACGAATCCCTGCAGACTTGAGGCTCTCGGCAAGTGTGCTTTCCACCAAGCGGCTCTTCTTGCACCTCAATGCAGCTAAAAATCTTAATTGAAAAGTGATACTGCTAATAAATATTTCACCTGAGTCACTAATTATTACACGTGTAATGATATCGTGGTGTTCTGCTTTGAAGATTACCCAGAGTGAGCTGAGGACTTCAGGAGCAGCTCTGAGGGATGAATCAGTGAAGACATCATGTGTGTTCAATATTTTAATTTTCAGTGATTTTCAGATCTGATTGAGACTTCGTTTGCCCGTATGTGTGTATTTGTGGTGGGTGGGTGTTTTCAAGGTTTGTTTTTTTTCTGCTCAACTAGCAGTGCTTCTTTTGTAAACGTCAAAATACCTGTCACCTGTTATACATGTTAATAAATGTTTGTTTCACTTTTGGGGAGAATAGGTAAACATCGACTCCTGGTGATGGGGATGTGAGATTAGCGCACGGGAGGGGAGATGGGTGCTGCTTCAGACCACGTGTTTTGGTATTTTCACATCAGCTGGGCTTTCTGAGCTCCTTGCCCACTTCCAATTAAAAGCTCAGCGTAGCAGACGAGTCTGGAAAAACCTCAAGGCCCTGCATTTCCAAAAGCCGTGAGGAGCAGCTGAAAAATTGATGCAGAAGGGGAAAAATGGCTTTCCCCGTTTCTGTCAGCCTTACCTGCTGGAGCTGTGCAGTCCCACAGGCCTGCATGTGGCAACAGCCATGCCCGCTGGCTGGCCTCACTGCCACCGCCGTGGGAGCCCCTTCTCCCGCAGGGACACCAGCAGCACAAGGGGGACCAGTGGCCGGCTGCAGCCCTGCAGCTGTGCGTGCCACGGTGTGTGTCCTGCCGGTGGTGCGGGAAGTCCTGGGGATGCTGAGCTCTCTGTGGGGAAGAGCAAAGTTGTCCAGTTACAGAATCACAGAATCACAGACTGGTCAGGGTTGGAAGGGACCTCTGGAGATCATCTAGTCCAACCCCCCTGCCAGAGCAGGATCACCTACAGCAGTTGCACAGGACGGCGTCCAGGCGGGTTTGGAATGTCTCCAGAGTGGGAGACTCCACCACCTCCCTGGGCAGCCTGTTCCAGTGCTCTGCCACCCTCAGAGGAAAGAAGTCCCTCCTCATGTTACAACGGAACTTCCCATGTTCAAGTTCGTGCCCATTACCTCTTGTCCTGTCACTGGGCACCACTGAAAAAAGACTGTTCCCAACCCCCTGGCACCCTCCCTTTAAGTTCCTGCAAGCAAAGTTTTCCCTGTGGTCCCCATTGGGAATCCTGTTTCAAAAGGCTGGGATTCGGAGCCTCACACTCCAGGCACTGCACGGAGACGTGATAGAATCATAGAATGGTTTAGGTTGGAAGGGACCTTGAATATCATCGAGTTCCAACCCCCCTGCCATGGGCAAGGACACCTCCCACTAGACCAGGCTGCCCGAGGCCAGATCCAGCCTGGCCTTAAACACCTCCAGGGATGGGGCTCCAGGGAGCCACATCCATGGCTCAGTCTTCTTGGGACTAGCCCCATGGAGGGCATCCTGCCTGGGACATCAGGGTCAGCTCTGCAAGGCAGAACCACTGCCCTTTGCACAGCCCCGAGCCCTCTCCCCCTGCAAGGATGCCACTGTGGGGTAGCCCTGGACCCCATGGGGTGTCAGTGGGCTCCTACAAGCTCCAGGTGCTGCCATGCACCAACACACCATGAAAACACAGCTCCAGCCCTCTTTCACCCTCACCCCCTTCTTGTTTGCTTCGCTCGTTGGCAACTCTTAGAAAGCAACGCTGCATTTTCTGCATCAGCACAGTCAGCGAGTCAAACGAATACTGCACATCAGGCTGGTGATGTCTAAACCTGGAACAGCCACACAGCTTGCTCTGCCTGGCTACCGTTTTCCTCAGAGACCACCTCCAGAGACGGTCCTTTATTGCCCAATTTCTCAGGAGCTGCTGCCAGGACTGTCGATCCAACCCACGGGCTGACGAAAGCCGGCAAAAGCCACCCCAGCATCGTATCGGGACAACCCGCAGCCGGGATGGCATTTGGGGCTAAAGAGCGTGAGCTGAGAGTGCGGTCCTGGTGCAGGCGGGCAGCGGGCTGTGCGAGCGGCAGTGCTGGAGGCAGGCCAGCGTGGTGGGGACGGCTGGCAGCACGGGGCATTTTCCTATGCCTGCATCTTCCCATCAGCCTGGGAAAGGAAAGGGCACCCGGTGTGGTGTTGGGATAGAGAGGCTGGGCCAAGCTGAGGTTAGGAAAAGGTATTTCTGTCCCTCTCAGCCTTCTTCATTACCATTTCACTTCACGCCTCCCTGTTTATTATCTCCCCAAACAAATAAAAGTACCATGATCTCATTGCTGTGATGCAACTGCCCCTTCTCACCCAAGGAGCATGTCATGTAGTTGTGCTGCCAGTCCCTTGCGATGGGGACAGGTCGTACAGCACCTCCGTTTTGCCTGGCACATGTGTCCTAACATGACTAACACAAGGATGACTACCACGAGGGTGATGGGAACATCTCAAAGATCTCTTCCCCAGTAAAGAAGTTCTCTTATTTTTTAAAGTCTCTTTTGAGGTTTTTAGAATTGATGCAATTTTCACATTATCCATCAGAAAAACTCATTGCCCTGAGTCCAGTTGTGCCAACTGCGAAGGCAGAAAAATCAGAATCAATTACATCAGTGCCTATAATGATATTATCTATAGGTAATCCCACAGCAGAGGAGAAGCCTTTGTCTTTGGTGTTTTCAAGAAAGAAATGCTGTTCATTGTACTGGAGAATGGAGAAATTTCTTTCTATGACATGAGGCTGGAGGTGCTCTCCCTCATAGTATAGGAGGTAGATGTTGGAAAGCTGCAGCTCTCTGTCTTCCCTGTCCCAGACATGACAGCAATGAAACCTTCTAAGATGATCAGAGGAAAATTGGACCATTTTTTATGAAAGGTTTTCTTTCAGTGGTGATTGCTCTGAACTGTTTAGGTGGTTGGAAGTGCTACAGATAACTCTGCAGAGGTGGATTCGCTGGAGGAAAGCAGCTGGGGATGACAGAAGCAACTTTTGCTGGTAGGAACATCACAGACATTCCGTATCTATCTATAGAGACAGATTGACTTTTCTGACAGATTGTCAGAAAAGATTTCTTAAATTAATTGATGCAAAATAGATACATACAACCACCCAAAAAATGTGTTCTTCTTTAGGAGCGTTCAGAATTATATTTATCTTTTAATGGGTGAGATTTTGCTCACTGGAGAACTTTGAAATTGGATATGCTTGAAAGAGCCTGGATGGATTAGTCAAGGTTCACCTGGAAGTGCTGCTGGTCCAGAGAAGTAGGGACACATTACCCTCAGAGTGATTGACATTTTCTCTTTCCTTATTTCACCCAGCCATGTTTTCCCGGTGGTTAAGTCTGAATGTACAGTCACAACATTAATGCTTTTTTCTGAGTAAAAGAAAGAACAAGCTCAAAAAGTCTCAGGCCTCTCGCTTTCTCTTTCCAAATGCCATTTTTGTCCAGAAAAGTGTATCAGCTCCCTCTAAAACATCTCCCACTTACAGATGTTTGCATCCTACTCCAAAGCAGCACTATTACAGCATTTCCAACTGCAGGAAAAATACCCTCTGATGATGGCAAGAGTATGATTTTCAAAATCTTTCAGCGTTAGCCGCCCTGCTCCTCTCTTTGTCGCACTTTTTGCAGGAGCCAAGGGCTTCCTCGTTGGTGTTGGAACATCCTGAGAAATATTGCCCTGGTAAACACATGAATGGCATGTGAACCCTGAATTTTGCATGAAGAAAGATGATCTGAAACATGGCTGGGTGAGCCAGCAAAGCAACCGCAATAGGCACGGCTGTCCGGCATCGTGCAGGAAGGGAAGCAGCAGCGCAAGTGGAGCGATCATGAAAATTATGTGTGCGTAACTTCCAGTGGTAATATTTCATGGTGGGTAATTGTGTAATTACCCATTAGAGTGGGTAAATGTAGACAAATGAGAGCATTAGCTAAGTCATTTTTGATATTATATTGGTGTACACTGCTGTTTGCTCAGGGTACTAAAACAGAGGCTGTTTGGGTTAAAAGGATGCGTAATGTTGGGCAGTTTGTTTTCAAGATGCAACACAGCTGCAAAATCCATGGCCCTTCCTAGCTTATCACTTTGGAGCAGGCTCCAGGAGGTCTCAAAAATCTGCCCCTACCTATTTGTTCCCAGCATTGCGAATTAATTGCTGCTTCTAAAACACTTCCCAGAATAATTACCTAATGAGATCCGAAGTGCCTGCATTGCCAGCTCTCTTGCGGGTTCCACTAAGAGGCAATGCACACCGTGTGGGGAATACTCGACCTCCGTGCCCGCTCGTGTTTACACGACAAACAAGGAGCAGCAAACATGCACCCGTCCGGCAGCGCCTGTGAAATCCCCGCGGACGGCAAGAGGCTTCTCACCTCTCCTGGCTGGAGCCACTGCAGCTGCGTATAGGAGATCTCAGGTGGCCTCAGATATTGGAAGCAGCGTCGGCTGAAGAATATTAAAAGTATTTTGTGAAGGGTTGCAAATTTGTCTCCATTTTCTACGGTGTCATAGGGAAGAACGTGATGATATTAGAAAAAATCACTGCTGTAGCATTCGTATCCCTCCCCATTTATTCCCGTTAGATGGGGGAAATCAGTGTAGATAATGATTAGTGGAAATGACTGTAAAGAAAAGCAGAGCTGAAGCAGAAGCCCTTGCTTTGGAGAGAGAGTGGCTGTGTATGTGGCACCGGGTGCTGCGGCGCTGCCTTTGCAAGCGGGCTGGCAGGACCCAATGCTTTGGAAGAAACCCTCAGAAAGAGTAAACTCCATTTAAAGCAGCCATTTGGGAGAGCTTAACTGAATAGCTCCCACAGGGAGGCTCACATTTGCATGAAAAACAAACAAATCCGCCGTCTTTTTATTAATCCCGGTTAAAGGCCTGAACCAGAATATTTATGAAAGCTGGAAGCAATTAGCGCCTTTGTAAAATCTATGTGCACCAACGGCAGCGAGTCACGGAGAAAGTATAGAAGGGAAAAGAGAGTAAAGAGCATCGCTCGTGCTGCTTAGCCTCCTCTGAGATCCCTTGCGGCCATGGAAAGTTGCTTGCACTGAACAGGAGATTTGGGAAAGCGAGGTGAGGCTGCAGGCTGCTGGTGCTGGGGAGCACGCTGCTTGTCCCCACCGGTCACCTACTGCACCCGCTAGCTCCTGTCCCTTAGCCCAGCTCGGATGGTGTTGATTAAATGAGCGAGGAATAATTTGCCTTGTACCCGCAGCATGCTGGGGAGGGATCTGAAAAGGCTGGAGGGGTGCGCAGAGGCCTCAGCGGAGATTCACCCTCGCTTCGAGACCGACTGGATGAGCAGAGAAGCTCCTGATTTCAGGGGATGTGGAGGTGGGCATGGTGCTGCCCAGTGCCTGGGAACCACACGCTGCCTGCTGCCTACTGCTCTCGGTGAGTATAAGAGTCCAACATCTGTGATCGTTTGTTCTTCTGGCTGTTAGTCACCACAACCCCGGCCCTTTGGCAACGTGCCATCAAAACCTGAAATAAGTGTTTGCTCAGCTGTACCTCTAGTTTTGGAAAAGCAATTTTGCAATACAAGGCTGAATTTTGTATGGTAGAAGGCGACATGGGAAGTGGAAAAAAGAGTCGAAGTAAGTGGCAAAGAGTCTACTTAAAAGTATCTTCCAGATCATAAAAATGAGAAATTTTGGCAGCAAGGGAAGGAGGAAGCAGAGGAGCTGCTGAGGACCAGCCTGGCTTAGGCTGTGCAACGAGCAGTGCTGAGTAAATGGTCCCTTCTCCTGAGGACTCGCTGTGATGTCCTTAGACACACGCTGCGAGGGGCCGGACAGTTTGCACCTTGCCGCTGGGCAGGTTAAAGAACAGCAGTTACAACACTGGATAACGAGAGCGTGCAAGTGGGCAGGTTTGAGCAACACATCCTTTCTTTTAGGCATGAATAGAGTCTGGTTTGCGGCTGCAGAGTACCACTGTGAAACACCGCCGCTTGGTAATAACTCTAATTTACAGAGGGGAAATAGAAATGTTGGTGTGTCCTAGGCTCTGTTTGTTTCGCCATCTCCTAAAATAGCACAGAAAACAATCCTCGTTTCTTGGTAACAGCGTTATATAGATTGCCGTGTCTTCCAAACAGAATGGCTTAAAACGGGTGCTCTTTTCACCCCTTCGCGCACGCTCAGCTAATATTTACACTGGGATCCTGGCTGCATCAGGGCTGCGCCAGCAGCGAAGCAGGGGCCAGGGAGGGCTGCTGGCCTCGCTTAACCCCTCGGCATCGGGGGAGCTGTGGGATGAGGAAGGGACACACCACAGGAGACACATCTGCTGCAGCAGTGGACGGTGCAAGAGCCGGGGTGCAGCTCTGCATTTCTCTTACCAGTGCTGTAGCATTTGCTCACCCTCCTTCCTGCCCTGCGCATGGCGTATGTACAGCACAGGGCTCACGGGCAAGAAAATTTCCTTTCTTCAGCAAATTGCCATCCAGCTCTGGAGTCCTCAACATAAGAAAGACATGGACCTGCTGGAGCATGTCCAGAGGAGAGCCACGAGGATGATCTGAGGGCTGGAGCACCTCTCCTATGAGGAGAGACTGAGAGATTTGGGGCTGTTCAGCCTGGAGAAGAGAAGGCTCCGGGGAGATCTTATTGCCACCTTCCAGTACCTAAAGGGGGCCTACAGGAGGGCTGGGGAGGGACTTTTTACTGGGGCGTGTAGTGACAGGATGAGGGGGAATGGCTCTAAACTGGAAGAGGGCAGGTTTAGATTAAACATTAGGAAGAAGTTTTTCACTTTAAGGGTGGTAAGGCACTGGAACAGGTTTCCCAGAGAGGTTGTTGAGGCCCCATCCCTGGAGGTGTTCAAGGCCAGGCTGGATGTGGCCTTGGGCAACCTGGTCTAGTGGGAGGTGTCCCTGCCCATGGCAAGGGGGTTGGAACTGGGTGATTTTCAAGGTTCTTTCCAACCTAAACCATTCTATGATTCTGTGATACTATGATCTCAGAGGGCAGCTTCCAGTCGGTTGAGGGTCCGTCTCTCCCCCATGGTGGGACCGGTTATCTGTGTCCTGCTCGGCAGCAGCTGCCCGCTGGGTACTGCCAGAGCCCAACTGCCAGCAGAGATGGAGTCCCCCGTGCCACCCACACTGCTGGGAAACTGGGGCTTGCAATGAGGTCACCTCCTAATCTATTTCTGGGTAGTGTGTTTGAAGATGCTTCGGGAAAGCATGTCAGTCCCTCACAAAAGCCGGTTAAGCCGTCGTTTTCCCTCGCCTCTCCCCACCCTCGCAGGTGCCGGGTGCTGCTCTCCAGACCTGATTAGCATCTGCAGGGAAATGAGAGCTCCCACAGCAGCCAGGCTCCGGCGTCTGAAATAGCCGCGTGTGCTGAAGTAGGAGTGCTTATTCCACCCTGTAACTGGATTTAGACATGCTGCAGCCGCCGCTGTGTGTGGGGTGCTGGTGGCTGGGTCTGAAGCAGCCCTGGCCTCCGGAGGCAATGCTGCCGCTCCCCAGCTCTCTGCCTCCCACGGTCCTCCTGTGGGAAGGAGGCAGCCAGCACATCAGCTTTGGTGGCTTCTGTGCCTTGAGGCTGATGCTCGTGATGATCCACCTGATGTTCTTCCCTCCCAGGCACTCGCTATTGCTCCGAGGCACTGGGAGAGCAAACGCCGCAGGGAGAGAAGGGGTGATGCACGACGAGGGGCACATCATGGCAGGGGCAGAGGAGGAGAGGTTGAATTGCCTTCTTTGGTAACACGGAGCAGGAGGTGGGGAAATTTAACCACAGCGTGGTGGGAAGCGTGCTGCATGCCCTGGTTTGGGCAGAGCCTGCTCGCCATGGGGGATGCGCTTGGCCCTGGCGCTCGCTCTGGTCTTTGCAGCCTCTTCGTGGTGTTTATTACACCAGGTGTTAAAATAAATAACACCAAATTAGCCTGAGCCAGCGGGGCCTGAAAGAGGGCAGACTTGATGTCTGTGGCTACTCAGCAAAATCCACAAGCGAGCCGTTTATCTCCGTTTTCTGGCCAGACTGGCAGCATCACATCCGTGTCAGGTTCAGCACCGAAATCCTTTTCCAAACACCACCGAGAGGATTGTAGCAATATTTTGCTGCCCAATCAACGCTGGCTCCCAGCTTTCGAGGCGTCTGTAATTAAAAATGACTGAGGCTTATTGCAGATAGGAGGACCACGGGAGATTTATTAAATGCACCCTACTCTGCTAGCCCAGAGCCTGGAAATAATTGCGGCTGATCTATTCCAGCATGCACAGGGCTCCTACAAAACCTGGGCTGGATTGCTGCTGCCGTTCAGTGCCTGATTGCCATCCCTGGGGTCACTGCAAGTCAAGGTGCATCTATTTACTTATTTTTAAGTTTCTTGTGGTAGTCTTTCAACTGGTCCTCACATCTGAGGAAAGCAGCCAGAGAAGGCAGCAATCGATTTGCGGCAATTATGCTCTGGCTGAGTGATTGCTTCTCTGAATGTACAGTACTCCCACTGTTAAGGAAATAACTCCTAATTTCTAGTAGGCTTTGAAGTGTCTTTATTCTGGAAGGGCCGATTTTACTGGTCTTCAACAGATCACTAAAAACTTCCAGCTAGTGCCTTTTTTCACAGTAATTACAAACCCTTAAATTTCCCTTTGCACGAGCCACTTCCTCAGGTTTACAAAAGTGACGAGATGGGAGTCCTCTGGGGCCATGAATCTCACTCTTTATTAAACAGCCCAATCATAATGAATGCCTCAGAGTCACCATTTTAAAATAAACGCATTATCAGTACTGCAAAATCTATGTGAATTAATATGTAATATCAGTAAGTAGGACGCTCGAGCAGTATTTTAGGCACAGAATAAATATTTAATGATTTCTGTTCCAAATTTAGTGCGAAAGTGATTTAAATGCACAGCATGCTCCCTGCTTACATATCAACAATTTGACACAAATACCAGCCGGCTGCTTGCGCGCTTCCCAGCGATACCGCTCGGGTGCTGCGGAGCATCCTCGCCGGTGGCACGACCACAGCTTGCAGCACTTTGAAATTTCTCTGCTATTAATTCAGCAAAGGACCGGCTCATGCTTGGCAAGCAGACTCCACGCTGCTCGTAAGGACTTTGCTGTTGCCATCAGACAGGATGCAAATAACATCCAGCCCGTTTTGAGTGTCCCATCCAGGAGCTTGGCCACGGTTGGCAAGAGCAAAATAGTTTGCAGAGGTAGGAGGTGAGGGATTTACTTGGAGTGAGAGCTCGCACGCCTAGGAAGGGGCTGTTTGTCCTATGGTTATTTTGGAAATGCCGGTGAGTATCTTGACACACCAAGGCCTGTTGGGACGAGAGCGCTTGGATCCTCTCCTGACCTGTTTGGCAATTGCTGGATTTGGTTGAGTTTTCTCGAAGGAGTTCCTCTGTGACCACTCCAAAGGATCATTTTATCATTATTCATGTGCGCAATGTCACAGCCAGGTTCCCTGTGAAATTCCTGGAGAGATCCCCTGGGAAAATTTTAGGCTCCCACAAATTCAAAGAGGTTGAAAGCTGCTTTTAACCACTCCCTTGCCAAGTTTGACAAAAAAAGGAAGACTTCAGCTGGATCAAACAGAAAAAAGCAGCTCAGCTTCATGCATTTCGCTTTGAATCACTTAGATATTTCAATGTCTCAGCTGCACGCACATTTTTATGGACGAATTAGGAATGCAGCAGCAGGGCACTACAATGTAAATCTGAAGAAGCCCATGGCTGTAGTGTCACTGGTGGGGCCTGCTGCGTTCAGGAGACCTGAGGCGACTTTGGAAAGTCAGTGAAGAACGATGCTTGACTTTTTCCCCTCCATTTGCTACAGGCAGACAGCTCTGATGAGGGGCTGCCACAGGGGCTCGGCTGATGCCCGCAGGCACAGCCCTGCTGCCCCCTCACCCTTCCCACGACGGGCTCTGCCTTCCCCAGCAAGGCAAACGGGAAAGCTCTGTCTTATAAAATACCCCTTTGCAACCACCCACCCTGAGTCGGGGATGTGCTCACCGAGACGAGATGCAGCTGATCCAGGCTGACAGAGAAATACAGCCAAACACAGCCCTGGTAAAATTACAGACTGATAAAGCTGCTGAAGTTTGTGCAGAGAAAGCGATTTTCTTGAGCAGCGAGAGGTCTGGGTCTGTACTGCCGTGTGTGTTGGCTGTGCTCGTGCCGTGCGTTTTACAAGCTGGTAAAGCAACTGCTGGGTGAATTTGTCCCTTAAAAGCATATTAA
>NW_009648041.1:4930285-4933214 GCF_000708025.1 Charadrius vociferus | reverse complement strand
AGGGAAATATGCCTCTTTACACCATGGAAACCTCCTCTAATAGTTTGATTACACTTTAATTCTCTAATTTACTGATGGGAAAGGTGCTGAGCTGCACAGATTTCAGCCTTCTAAGTAACTTGACATCTCTATACATGATATCACACAGCAGCAGCAGCAGAATGAGCAGGTTTGATGTAGGTTTTAAAAGCATCGGTTTGGATCTTTTCCAAGTATTTGTGCAGCGCTAGCACTTCCCATTACTTCCCAGGTATTTTGTTGCAGGCTGTATCTTTCAGGTTAGATGTAAAATTTTCTCCTCCACTAAGAAACTTGATCCTGGGAGGGGGGGGTATCAAGCATTGTATATATATATACACACACACAAATGAATATTTCTGCATGTAAGTGGTGGTTAAGAGGATACTAATAGCAGTAAAATTGCTATAGAATTGTCTCAGCCTATTACTTAGAAAGATTGTGTTCTTTGCAATGATCCTAGGACACTACTAATTCTAAATAAATTATAAGAGTGGTCAGATCCCTTAAGAAAAATAATTCTCCTGTATCACGGTGTCTGTGATACACAGGACCATCTTACTGCCTTGGTCCTGGGTGGTACTCTGAACCGAACACCATTTGCAGAGATACTACACAGAAACAGAAAAGATCCTGTTTAACAGCAAATCAAGCTGCAACAGGTAGTCAGCGTCATAGAACATAATTTTTCAGATTGAGGATTTGCTGAGTCACTTCTACCACCACCCTCAGCCAGGGCTTGGCTTGTCCTACAGCAGAATCCTGTTCCAGCAGGTGGTTTGCAGCAGCTGGTCTCTGATACCGGCAAAGCCCTGGTATCGAACAGGGACAGCCGCTCCGGTCTCCCAGGGCTAATGCATCTCTCCCCATCTGGCGTTGCCTCGAGGGCTGCACATGCTCCGGTTACAAGGGCATCCCAGCTTGCAGCCACACGGTTGCTGGGTTTCCAGGGCGCCCACCAGCTCCCCATCAGTCTTGGTGGGAGCTTCTCCCCCTGGACGCTCTTTGTGCTCAGTGTATCAATCAATCAATCACACATCTTTAGGACAAGTCCGAAACTTGAGCAGTTTTGCCAAGCCAGACTCTTGCTCTGACAGGGTTGTGCTGACCAAGACAGAGCTTATTTCTTCTAAACAGCAGGTTCTGAAGAGCAGGGCTGAAACACTGTTTGAACACTCGTTGCTTTATTGGCCTCTCTGACATAATCTCTGGCAAGCTGATTTACTGCAGCTGTTTTACCGTGCATAGAGCAGAGGGACCAAGTCTGTATGCCGTCCCTGGCAGCTCTTTGGGATGCACAGGCAGAAGAAAACAGCTCCAGTCAGCCCTGTGCCGTTACGGTGAGATGGGGGGGGGTAAGGACGAACAAGGTAATGTGGTCCTGGGATGGGAGCGAGGTGGAGAGACACCCAGCTAGCTGCACAGGGCAGCCTGGCTCTGTCAGAGCCATCAGGACTGAATCTGCTGAGGAGTTCAGCTCCTTCAGAACCCCCTGGGTGACTCCTCACCACGCTTTAGAAGGACCTGATGGAGGCTTGTGATCTTGGGCGTGCACCATGCTGTGTGTGCTCGGTGCTGCCTCTGCACCGTGCCATACATGCACCGTGTATACCATACTGTGTGTGCATTGCACTGTCTGCACTGTGTTATACACGCACACTATTTTATGTAGACTGAGCTATATGTGCCCTGCGCTGCGTGCGTGTGCATACACCACGCTGGAGGCGTACCGTGCTCTAGGTGCGCTGTACTGCCCGTGCCATGTCTGCTATGTGCGTAGCAGCCCCTGCCCGGTGCCCAGCAGCACATCGAGGGCCAGCTAGCCTCTGCGAGCATTTGTAGAAGCGGGGCTGGCAAAAACACAACGTGAAAACCACAAGTAACAGCTCATGCTAATGAGGACCAGCCACAGGAGGGTTAGCATCACTGCTGAGGGCAGGGCAGCGTTTCACCACGAGTGTGTGGAGATGGAAATAACTACAAAGCCCAATAACTCCAGTGGTATTTGTGATGAGAATGAGAGAGGTAATTTGCTCCCTGGACTCATCCAAATTTCCAAACACATCTTCAGATGGGAAAAACAGCCAAACTATTCCCCCCCACGGAGGCCAGCAAATGGCATAGGGGAGAAGCAAAGCAGCATTGCTTGCTGGGTTTCAAACAGCTGGAAAAAGGCTAATATCGGCTAAACCTGCAGCTTGACGCACAGGGGGAGGTAAGGAGCTCTTCACAAGGAATAACCATAACTACAAAAAGCTGCCAGCAGACTCCCCAGTCACAGCAAGAGCCAGCACTTGTGTTACCCAGGCAAGCTGTCCCTGGGCAGCCTTTGTACTTTGCCTTTTCCCTGCAGGATCCCACCACCATTCGGCGCCGTCCTGCGAGTGCAGGAATGTGTTCATCACTGCAGAGAGTAAGGATGTGCCCCAGAGGGCTGCTCCACCGTTACGTGAGAGGTACCAGGCTTGTACACACTCCTGCATGATCAGAAAAGCAGGGGCAGGTAGGCAGGGACATCTCCCCGCAGAGGGGGAGGAAGGTGCCCGACCCTCCTTGCCCTGTGATGACACTGCCCGAGCTGAAATCAAAGGGTACAATCAAATGGTTTTCGGCCACAAGTGATGAGAATGGATTTTCAAGGCTGGCTGCAGCCTCCAAACCCAAATCTCACCCGGTAATTCCTGACTGAGTGTGCCTGCACTTCAGCAGTGCCTTAGTTCAGGATCCCCAGTTGCGATGCGAAGCCCTGCAGCGCGGGGGAAGCTGGCGTATCTACACAGCTTATTAAATATTGTCTCAGTCAAACATTTTGTGCTGTCTTTTCAGCTTGTTGTCTGGGTTTGGCTCCCATTTCATTGCACCATTTTCTGCTAGGCAGAATCATATAGTCCCTCTGCATAGACTCGTGTAG
>NW_009648041.1:4918159-4930264 GCF_000708025.1 Charadrius vociferus | reverse complement strand
TGGTCAAGCCAGCTCTTAAAAGGCAATAAATCATACCGAGGTACCAAAGGTTCTAAGCTCAGGATTGTTCGTTGAGTGCTTGCCTGGCTTCCTTGCACTGTTTTATGTGCAAATACACCTTTCTTTTATATAATTTTCCTACATTTGAGATAGCATGTTTCTCTGTCTAAAAATATATAAACCAATAAAGGTGTCATGCTTATTTCTAGCCTTCGTACCATCCCTCATCTCTTAAAAGTCTTACAGTTGAGTTGAGTGAGAGAAAGCAAACTCTCACAAGGCCACTTTCTGTAACGTTTGCTGCCCTTTTCCCCTCAGAAACAGAAAGTGGGTGACTAGGTAAATATTGCTGCAGTTTATCAAGCCCTCTGAGAACATATGTCACAGCATCTATAAGCGGACTGCCTCTTGCTATCTAATTTCTCATAGTGATTCATGGCAGAGGAGCTGCTGCTCCTGGTCATCTTGGCAGAGCATCTCTCCAGCAGTCAGGGGGGCTCAGGGAGCAGCAGGCTTCCCGGGGAGCCCTTCCCAATGTCACTGCCCCATGGGAGGGTGTTTTTTGAGGGAAGGCTCCGTAACTTCACCATCCCCAGCATTTTGTGAGATTTGTTTCACCTGTTCACACAAACCCCCTATCGGAGTGATGCGCAGGGGGTCGGTGCAGCCCGCATGGGGAGATGGGGTGAACATTTCAACACTGACACTCTCCAGGTGGCCGTGACAAAGACGGGAGCCACCGCTGCCCTCACAGGGAACTGCAACACATTCCCCATAGTGCTGATATTTACAGTCTTTGTTGGTTTATTTTCTTTCCAAACATGTGTCGTCTTGTACTCTACTCTGAGAGCTTCTCCCATTTATGCTTTGCTCCGGTCAAAGAACAGCACTGGGCCATTTTTCTTGTCATTTCTCTATTTTTGCCTGCCTTTTTTTAATATGTTCCTTTTTTTCTGCCCTCAAATCTCCCCGCATACAGCTGGCTGTGCCTCGCCTGGCCGTGCCTCGCCAGCCGGCGCAGCCGCTCGGGACAGGGATGCAGGACGATGTGCGAAATGGCGACTTGGCACTCGACCAGTCGTGGAAACAGCTGAGACCAGAAACGTTTCTGACACCTGCAGGGAAAAAAAAAAGAAAAAAAAAAAAGCAATTTCTGCTGCCTGTGATTTACAGGTACCATGGGGGCCTTGGCAACCCGCTCTTCATACAGCCACATTCACCCCATCTGTAAGAGTAATCAAGGGATGCAGTAATCAAGGAATGAGCCAGCCTCTGAAAATGCAAATACAACGTATATTCTTCAAGGATCTGGCACTACTCTTCATTTTTTGCCTTTAAACATAAATCCAAGCACTTCTCTATATTAACAAAAAATTGCTTGATTGCAGCCTGTTAGAGGTTTCATTAGTGTTCTTGGTGCAGAGAAGCTTTGGGTAATTTTGGTTTATTTTTTTTGGTAATTAACTTACAAATTAACTTACAAAAAACTGGTGCTAAAAGGGGTACAAGATATAAGTTTAATAATGCCACACAGATAATGAATCTTCCCTTAATGATATACTGAATTTGTCCAACATTTTTAAAGTGTTTTGAAACCTAATTTACTCTGACAAGGATGAATATGAGTAAACAAAACATGAAATCTAGTGAGCAGTTGCCAGTCATACAAACACCCCTGTGCTTGTACCTTCATGTCTTAGTCATTTCACTGGTTTCAACAGGTACTTGAGCTTTTTGATGGGTTGCACAGGCTCGGTGTCACACTGCCTGTGTGATGCTGGGGCAGGAGAAGACAGGACCACTGAAGCACTCACCTTGTCTTTCCCTTTAATTTCCACCTTTTTCTGTAACACCGCGATATTTGAAGTTATGAATCTGAATATGTGATGTGTCCTTAATATGCTGCACTGCAAACTTTAAAATCTCCTGGAGGTTTTGGATTTTGCAGCCAGTATGGAAGTCAAATCCATAGGCTGTTTTGGAGCAATAAAGTAAAGCGGAAGAAATCCCCGCGCTCCCCTGCTTCCAGGTCTCCAGCCCATGTGCCCACGATGGCAAAACTGCAGTGACACCTATGACAGCACAAAGGCTGTTTCAGGGCAGGGAAGCGATGGAGGAAGCAGATGGAGATGGAACGGAAGACAGGAGTCTGCAAAAGGAGAAAGAGTGGAAGGGCTGATGGGCCATGGCCATCCCGTGCTGGAAGCACCCTCTGAGCCATCCATCACTGGAACGGCTGGTTCCTTACAAACAAGGACCATCTTTTGCAGAGACCACAGCACAACAGGCACCTTCAGGCTATGATCCATCTCCTTTTATGATAGGTGTCTTAAATGTGTCTGATAGCTCCTGCCTTACCCGTCTTGATTTGTCTCCTTAGCTATGAAAGGAGCCTGTGCCACTAATGGAGATGGAGGTGTTTATAATAATGTCTCCAATGTCAGGGGAGATGTATCGCATCCCAAAAGCAACTGCATTTCACTTGCTTCTGTGTTGTGCTAAGACACTTTGCCTGACAAAACATTTCTCCTAATCACAGAGCACATCCCATATTGCATCCATAGCTTCAGGTGCCTAGGGAGAAATATCAATGGAAAAAGCTTTGTCAAACCGCAAGGTATGATCCATTTATGTTTGACTTCTCCAGTGAATCTTTACATTTCTGGACTGCAGCCATGCTGACATTTATTTCTGCAAGAAAACTCCAATAAAACAGAGTATCTGATATTAACGTGATTGACCTGCTGGCCTTGCTGAAGCTGCAGGGAAGTAAGTGTACATTTAATCAATTTTGCTGTGTATGTAGAGGTCATCGTTGTGAGTGGGCTCCTGGAGATGCTGTTCAGCTAGAGAAGATTTTAGATGCCGGTATGATCTTGAGAATGCAAAATGTCCAACAAATATCTTCCTATAAGAGCCTGTTGGGAAGGACCTTTATGCTGCAGATGTGCACATGTGCTTTGGAGATGTGGCTGCTCCCCTGTCCCCTGGGTACCGTGAGCATCCCTTCATCTGGCAACCGGTCACTGCAGAGAGCGCACTCAGCGCCGCTGACTGCAGAGCAGGCTATGGTTGTCCGTACGAAAGGTTTTGGTGTAAACAGAAAAGAGTGGCATTCCCGAGAAGCTCGATGCTTGGGAAATGCATGGACTGGCCTACAAGAAGAGGAAGATGCTAGCAAGACTTTGCTTTAATAGAATGCTCTTTCCTATTTAGCACTAAAGTAAACCGAACCTAGACTGTGGGGTGTTGTGGTTTAGGGTTTTTTTTTAATGTTTTTTTTTTCTTAAGTAAATATGTGACTTTTTATAATATTTTTAATGTGAGCATTCAGAGCTGATGCTTGTGAATTAATTGTATTTTGTCTAATATCAGCCTGATTTGATGGCTAACTATGGGTAAATAAGGCCCACTGTGATCCTATGTTCATTCATATGGCACTACTTTCTATGCCATTTGAACTGCAAGTTCCTAGCACAGGGCTATTTTTATACTTTGTATTTATACAGAGCCTCACACAATAGTATTACTAGAAAATAATTACAACCTAGTGACACAAATTAGTGGAACACTACTTATTTGGCTCTTGTGTGGAACAAGCAGTTACCAAAGTGGGTAGCTATATCCTGGAAGACTAAAACTTCTCAGGCATATAACATGTTATTCTCCATTTATTCATACCCCAAAGTGCTATTTTTTAAGATTCAAACTGTGCTGTGTGAAGAAAATTGATGCAATTTATTTTAAACAATCTGAGCAAAGTGCAAAGAAAGGCATCTCCATCAGAGAGGAGGCTGTTGTCTTCATGGCTTGCTGGCCTTCGTCTTCTGCTGAAATCAGCAGCAGGGCGTGTGACCACCTTGCGTGCTATCCAGATATGCTGAATTTTGCATCAGGAGCTCGTTGTTTGAGAAAAGCACAGAAAAGCTGGAGTGCCTGTATTTGACAACGGATGCCAACCCTTGCAAACCCAACCCCGGAGCTGTGATCCCAGGTGGCCTGGGGAAGGCAGCAGCCCTGGGGCACACATCTGAGTGCTGGATGGGCCGCTAGGTTTCCTTGCTCATGTCACTAATTTTTGGTAGAGCTACCATTGAGGTGACCACTCTTCCTGACCACCAAATCGTCACCTACATCAAGAGGTTCCTGTCAACCTTTCTTCCTCTTTCAACATCCTACCATTGAGAACATTGCAAGGCTCTGACAGCAGCAGCTGGGCCAAACTCACATCCTTAAAATCACAGGATACTCACATCCTTAAAATCATAGGTTGACCTCTGATAATCTAGGCCTTTTATCTCAAGGAAGAACCAGAAATAATTGAGAAAACATGCTGCCTGTCCAGCAGAAAATGCTCATCAATTGACAAATTAAACCCCATACAGAAAAGCCAAAGTCAGAAAGCCCTGGCCCCATTATCCCAGCGAGGAGAAACTGTTTGCATTTTTGGAGCATCCTCTTTTCAACAACAAGTTGCTGCTCATGTGAGTGCACTTATTCTCCCAGCCCAGCAAACGCGTGCAGCTCGGGGTGCTCCTCTGGCGGAGGTGGAGGCTGGGGATGAAAATGTGAGAAAGAGTCTAGAGAGGGCTGGCCAAAAGCAGGTATCTCTGTATAGCTGTCAGCACCCACTGAGGCTCTAGAGTTTATTTCAGTTACCTAATGCAAAAACAAATGGCATCCAACAAGACAGTATTTTCTCTCAGGCAGACAGGAATTAACTCCAGGACGGAGACATAGCCATTCCTTCAGGATCAATTGTTGCTCATATGGAAAGGTGGAAAAAAATCTCAGCTAGTCATACATCCATTTGGTACTTTGAAAAAGTCATTTACATAATGCAAAACAATTATGTACCAGGGCAAACTGTGAAACCGAACTCAGAAAATACAGAAATACCTTTGTAGGTTACTGCAACCAAAGCATCTGAAAGCCCCAGTCCCTCACTGGCAAAGGAACTCTGAGATGATTACAGAAATCAGACGTGTCTCAGAGAAACAATGAAAGGAGCGATGTTTGCATCTAAATAGAAAACAAACAGAAAAGGGAAAAGTTGCAATTAGTGTAATTTGGAAATTAGAAACTGGATAAATTAGATAAGGGAAGGAAAAGAATTCAAGAGATGGTCTACAGCTACAGAGAAAAGAGCAGTAAGAAAATGTCTTTATAATATATTAGGGATGAAGAGAAGCCAAACAGTGTCTTTGGACGATTACCAAATTGAAATTATAGAAATGGCAATAATTATGCAGAAAGGCAAATGTTTTTAATGAACAAATATTCCTGTTCTGAACCTGGGGAGAAAAACAACCACAAATGATGCATTCCCATCAGATGATGATGATACAACAATTTGCATAACAGCAGAAGTTCAGGGGGTAGCAAGTAATTGTTACAACAGCAAAGCATCTTCAAATCAGCAGTCTAAATAATTTGCATAGAAGTGTTTTGAAGAGAACTTACTGGGTTTTTTTCCTGGACTGTTAATACTGTTTTTGTACAGATTGTGGAGTACAGGCAAAATTACAGCAGGAGAAGAAAAGCTGCTACTTAAGGGAAAGTTGAATGATTTGGATATTGATAGGCCTGCTGAGCTTTGATCCTGGGAAGGTAATGGATCCCAGACAATGAGAAACAACTGCAGAAGTTAAAAAATAGGAAGGGATAGCATCATTAATGCCCATCAGCAGGGGCTGATGAGGAATAGATCTTCTAAAACTAACTGGATTTTTTTATAATGAGATTACAATTTTGCTTAATAAAGGAAATAGTGTTGACTTAAGCTTCTGTAAAATATTTGACTTGGTATTCCACAATGTAACGTTCAAGAAGCCAGTTCAGTACAAAATCAACACAGCACACAAAGTGAATTAAATACGAGCTAAAAGAATTACCTCTCAAAGACCAGTTGATGTGGGTATGTTTCAAGTGGGATCTCCACAGAACGCACACAGTGGCCCTGAGCCAGGCGATGTTTTACTGGTTTCCTGGGAAAAAAAAAACCATGAAATCTGGTCAGATCTGGCTGGGCGCTGACCTGCGCTGGGGCAAGCGGTGAGCAGTGGAGAAGAGAGGTCCTTGATGCAGGGGCAGGTGTCCTGCTTAGCTGAATGTGATGAAACCGTGCACATTTTCTTTCAGTTATAGGTAAGATCATGTGGGAGACGAGAGATTGTGGCACTTGTGCTTGCCAAGAACAGGGACGTAGTGGAGCTGTGCCCAGGAGATCAGCTTCTGAGAAAGAGATTTGGGTCTGAGGATGGGTAATTAGGTATAAAATGGCTAAAGGGCTAATATGGGGGGGGGCTGAGACAATTATTTCTAAAATACTGTGCAGTGGAAGTGCACACTTGTAAGCGCTGAGGTGGGTCTGCTCGCAGTGGAAATGTTTCCATCAGGTTTTGCACTGAAAAACAGGATCTTTTATTAGAGCACAGCTGGAGACTGCAGCCACTGCAGAACTCTACCTATTGAACCGAGACCTCTATTTCTTCCACGTCAAGTTCAAAGGTTTTCTTTTTTAGCAGTTCCTTCAGTGCAACAAAACCAGTGGCTCATCTCTTGGAGAGGGCTCAGTTTGGTGAAGGCAGATTCTTCTATTATTCCCCTTCCACTCTGTTTCATAGAGTGGTTTCATCTCTTCCATGATCAACTGCTGAAGCACCTCATCGCACATCCCTTAATAGCTGGCACATGTGACGATTTTTCACTCATTTGGCTTCCATACAGTCATGATAGATTTGAGGTTATTTTTCTTTCTTTTTTTTTCATCAGTGGATGATGATGGTGATGGATGCATTTGCATCCAAGCAGCTCATTTTGCATGGCCTTTGGATCACCAACTGCGGATCCTGGCTTGGGAGGTCCAGGCACCCCGGCACAGGAGGCTCGGCTGCAGTTCACCGGGGTGATGCACTGCTGGTATGGAAAAGGTGAACAGCCTCGTCCACTGAGCAAATCACTCCTTTGGGATCACAAAATATTTACTAAGTCTGCCCTAGATCCACCACTCCATATATTTCCTTTTTTTTTTTTTTTTTCTCTTAAGCTATTGAGAGCTGTGAATAGCTGGTAAAAAGTCAAGTATCCTGAGCTCAGTTCTCACGAAGGTTTGGATGTCACAGACCTATCCTGAAGCCAGAAGATCACCCCTCATATAACTGAGGGGTCAGCAACTTGTTTTCTGGATTGAACATGTTAATCATAGCTTAAAAGTATTCCCCAGCCTTTTTCTCCCCTGTCTTTTTGCTCCTCTTTAAACAAAGCCGCAGCAAAATACCCGAGGTCGTCTGCTGTGTTCACGCATCAGGCAGCAGCTTTGAGATGCTCATTTTTCTCCTCATTTGCTGGCGTGGTGAGAGTGAACATTTGGGCTCTGGCACATTAAGCCACACCATAATGTTTGCTGGAAACCCCAGATTTCAATTCAGTAAGAAGAGCAGCAGCTCTGTTCCTTCCCATTGCAGAGAAGTAGTGCTGGAGCTGCTGCATCTCAATCCCCGGGCGAGATGGGAGACTCTCTTGCTGCGGTCCCACATCATGGCTGCATTGCTAGTGCTTTCTGTCCTCTCGTGCTGCTGAGTGCCGTGCAAGGAACCAACCCATCTTCACTTGGTTGCTTCTTTTGGGAACAAAAATGCTCAAGTGCAGGTGTTTATTGCATTTCTAAGGCATTCGCACAGCCTTCATACCTGCAAAGAGCTTTTTTGGGGGGAGGGGCTGTTAATTAAAATTGAATTAAAGAATAAATCAACCTCTACCGTCACTGAGAAATAAACCAAATGAGACCTTGGAAACAACACAGAGCTCGGAAAGAAAATGGGGTGCTGATCTGCCCTCCTGATGGCGTGCTGGGTGCCAGCGCAGAGTCGGGCAGAGAAGGGATGGGACCCATGTGGAGGTGACACATTTACAGTCTTGGAGCATACGTGTGGATTTCAGCAAAGACCGGTCTGTGCAGATGCATCTGCAAGCAGGAGGGTGGAGGAGAAGAAAGGCAATTAGAGCCATTATTAATCAGTTGTGGACTGACTGATTACATGGCATTAATAAGGAGGGAGTAGTGATGAAAACATCGCACCCACCCGGCTGCTTTTGCTTTTCCCCACTGGGGATGTGCTGTGCTCCCTGTGCCGGCTGGGGCTGCCGCCGGTCCCTCCAAGCAAAACCCCCCCCGGCTACATGCCATCCCACGCAGGGTGCCCTGGGGATGAGTCCTCTGATGGCACATCCCTCCCCAGATACAGTCATGGGGACACTGCGGGGCACACGGGCTCCAAGTCAGACCTTGATGTATTTGGGGAATTAGGGCTGTGCCAAAGCCAACCGAGGATGCCAAGCTCCCAAAGCGAAAATCTCCCTGGACAGACAAAAAATTGCTTTTCCAATTTTTTAATTTTTTTTCTTTTCCCCCAGCTGAACACAGCAGAGAGATCAGAGCCAAAAAGGAGAGAGAGCTTTTAAACAGCAGATTGCCCAATGACAGGGAGGGTTGCAAAAGTATTTGATGGTTGTTTTGACTGAAGATGAAAGCGTTGCATTGCTCAGCCACACAGGAGGCCACACTCCTGTGACGGAAACAGTTACTTTAGAAGGGAGGAAAACCTAAATATTTGATACTGTTTCTTGGAAGCAATGATCAGAGATTTTATTTATATTTTTTAAAGACGCTGAATTATTTACTTTGTGATAAATATTACTTTAAAAAATTCTGGGAAAACAAATGCAAAACAAATGACTTAACAGAGATCCCCAAAAGCTTTCCTGCATAGCTATTATTTCTCATCCTCTTTGCAAGGAAAATTCTATTTAAAGTTTCTATTTATGATGGTATTCAGACGGCTTTATCTGAGCATGTGAAACATTTCTTAGTTTCATCTGTCAATGGCTGCCACCAAAATCAAAGGCTTTACCAGGGGGCTAAACCTGTTGTGCTGCCTTATTACATATTAGTCATCCTTAACTCTCCTCCAGCAGCTGAAGATCACAGTGTGACTTGTCCCCAGCGAAGCCCAGCGCCGTGCTGCTCCTCCCACGCCTTGCCAAAAGGGTATTTCCTTTTGATTAGATATTAGCTGAAAGCAGCTCGTCGGCAGGATCCTCCTAAACGTCGCCCTTGCTGCGCTAACGAAGCAGGAGTTTGTAGGGGAGCGCACAGCTCCCTCGGGGATAGGGGAAAGCAGGGGCCTGATCTGCGTAGTGAGGTCTCAAATAGAGTCCCAGGTCTCGCAGGAGGGGTGATCTGATACATAAGTAGTAAGAAATATATATAGGTCCCAGCCAGCCCAGCAGCCAGCCTGGTGCACCGGCCAATCTCTTGAGGCGTTCATCTCAAAACTAACTTCTGCTTTTTGTGTTGCTCTTTCTTGTGGAAAGCTTTCTGCTGCTGAGCATTTGTACGTGAACAAGCATCGCTTCAGCTTCCACCGTCTAGACCCAGTGCCCTCCTGCAACGCTGTGTCCCCTAGGGAGGGTGGCACTGCCATCTCCTGATGCTGAGCGGATGGGTGAGGACAGCATGGGCTGGAAACGCAGGAGTGCAAGGCATCACATCAACCTTTGAGCTTGACTTCTCCAGTATTTCAGTTAATGCAAGCTCATTTTATTATCCCATGCAACTACAAGTGTCACAGGAGAGCACCTTCCAGTCCTCCTCCTTCCCCAAAGAGGCAAACCAAAGCCACCATGTCCCTGAGGTGGTCTCAAGATGCCCTCTGCCCTCCTCTACCCCATGCCCAAGTGTCCTGGCCATTGAAGTGGGGTATATACTTTGCAGGAGAAACTCTACCCAAATATGAGGTACCCATGTGGGTTGGAGGGGGCACTGGGTTCACAAGGGGTGTGAAAACCTGGTTTGGTGTTTTGGGAAGAGGTCTCCTTTTTGTTTCATGACCTCAGAAAATCTACATCAAAAAAGCAAGTCCCTTGCCCTGGCTTTTATGCAGTCCAGCCGTGGGCGTGAAGCCAGGTGGGATGGAGCTGCAGCCATCTCATCTTCTCATTCAGCCACACTCGAGCTGCTGCATTTCTTCTTGTATTCTCCCACTTGCAGGAGGAGACTCCCAGCATATGCCAGGAACCTGTCGCAGATGTTCTTTGGAGCTCATTTACATTTAAGTGTCTTGTCCATAGCAACCTTGCAATTAAATGAGGTGACATTTTCCTCACTGAATCTGAAACCTGCCTGTCATGGCTGATGGCCGACACTCAGAGTCCGTCAGGACCGCATGCCATCCCCAGCGGAAGATGCAGAGAAAAGTAAACCTGCACAGAATCAGACAGCACCCAGTACACTACAGTTTTGTTCCCACTTTAAGAGCAGAGCGGGAAATGTATAATGAGAGACGATATTTTACGTATTTGATGCAAAAGTATAAAGGGTTCATAGCATAAAGAAATAGCCAGGCTGAGATAGTTGGAGTTGTTCAGCCTGGAGAAGAGAAGGCTCTGGGGACACCTCATTGCAGCCTTCCAGTACCTAAAGGGGCCCTAGAGGACAGAGGAGGAGGGACTCTTTATCAGGGAGTGTAGCGATGGGACAAAGGGGAACAGTTTTAAACTGAAAAAGGGTAGTTTTAGATTAGATATTAGTAAGAAATTCTTTACTGTGAGGGTGGTGAGGCACTGGAACAGGTTGCCCAGAGAAGTTGTGGATGCCCCAGGTGTTCAAGGCCAGGTTGGACAGGGCTTAGTGTAACCAGGTCTAGTGGAAGGCATCCCTGCCCACGGCAGGGGGGTTGGACTAGACGATCTTTAAGGTCCCTTCCAACTCTAACCATGCTATGATTGTTCAGTCCTTCAGTCTTCATTTCATCTTTGAATCCCCTCGTCAGGGATGTGAAGGGAATGGAGACAGAGCACCTCAGCCGCAGTAGGAGGCTGCCCCACTGGTCTGTTAGGAGCATGCGATAGCCAAGGGTGGGAAACGTTACAGGCTCTGTGGACACATCCCACCTTCAGGCCCTTATCAGCCCTGCCTTTCTTTTCATATCAGATTCTTTATAGTATTTATCAGAATCTCAGTGCTGTTTTTCAGGGATGAAGCTTATTGCCAATTGAGGCAGAAACCAGAAAGGTTTCTGTGCTCACAGGCAGTGGCCAGTGCCCGGCAGCCCCCGAGGAGCTTTGCTATCAGATGTGGAGCAATGAAGCAGCCCAGGGTGCCGCTGGCAGGCACAGGGAAGCAGCACCAGCCCCTTCAAGACTTTAATACAGTCATCAGTAACAGGGAAGCAACATAGCGTATGTCTGCCTGCATCTAAGATTTGGGGTAGATAGGAGTGTGTGAAGGCACGCATATTTTCTGGTGATCCTTGTATGTTATTGAATTTTTTCAAAGTTGCTTCTTTTTTATTTTAACAATTTGGGTGAAGACTTGTTCTTAGAATGATGTTTTCTTTCATAGTGGGCTGAAGATGTTATGCCTGCTCTGTTTGTTGCACTGCAAGAGAAAATATGAATGTGAAAAAGTAAACACATAAAACGGATTTTGAACCCACATTTTTGGAGTGATTCAAAGTAATTGTAGCGCTTCAGATTTTCAAGAGTGCTTTGGGTTTCTGGGCTTGTACAGTTTAGAGCAATTGAAAATTAATGGACTACTTAAAGTTTTTAAGAGCACTTCAATTTGCAAGTGATCAGAGTTCGGGGATGCAGAGAATAAAGTAATTTAAAATAACTGGAAAGGCTTTTCAGAGTGTTTATCGTAACTCTGGCATAAAGGGCACCATGTTCACAGGCTTCCAGCACTTCCATTGTGTCCTGTGTGCCACAGAGCTCCCTCTCTATGACAATTAGCTCTTCAATAAGATCACCTGGCTGATCATGGCCTCTTAAGAGACAATCTGTATTTTTAAACAGCCAAAAAGCTGCATACGCTTTGGGCACCATTTCTTTGTCAAAGGCTTCTTTCCATTTATGTGGAAAGATTTAGGCCCAGCTGAAAAACTGGGGAAATCCTCGAAGTCAAATTGAAATCTGCCCCTGCAGTTGCCGCTGGTTGGATTTGCTGCACCACAACCCTCATGTACACAACCATGCTCATGACAGCTTTCCACATTTTCCTGACTCATTACACATTTAGGCTTTATTTCCAGTTCTCTGGTT
>NW_009648041.1:4916168-4918128 GCF_000708025.1 Charadrius vociferus | reverse complement strand
TTCTCTCCTTTGCACAGGGGTGTCTGTAGTCATCCCTAGAGGCAGGTAGACACACACAGCCTAAAAAAACCTGTTTCTGAACACAGTAGCTTAACTTAAAAAGAAGTGAAACAATTAGATCTTACAAACCTAAAAGAAAATAAAATAACCTTTTGAGATTTCCTGGAAAAACACACTTGTGAAGGTATGTTTTTGTGCTAGGAGGAAGGTATATACACTGCTATGAGAGCACTCGCACAAATTACATCTAATGTAGCTCCTCAATGGACTATCAGGGCATTTCCTTCCGTATCTATTGAAACTTGTGACTAAGAAATTACTTCTCAGTTGTTCCATTCATCTGCAATAAATCTCATGACTGTAGAGGGAAAGATGCCATCCTGAAATTACAGCTTTCCTGTCAATGTGCTTGAACAGGTTACCCGGGGATTGTCATTTTTCATCTGAAAGCAGACATCAGAGTTCCTTTTTCAAAGCGTTATTTGAAGTAGTAAATGATGTGGAGAAAAGAGCTGACAGCAGAAAGGAAAATAACATTTGCACGTCTTGCGCAGCAATTTGAGACAAGGCAGGTGCCAGAGGAAGAGCTGATCCACAGGGAGGTTTTGCCAAGCTGCAGGAGGGGAGTTACCTGGGCTGGAATCCCAATTTGACATCTCTCTAAAGATTCAAAGCTTTTGCTGTTTGTTTTCTTTAAGCAGGCACTTAACAAATCTTGTCAAGAAGAGCTGATAAGATAATTAATCTCAGAAATAACTCATACCACAGAAAGTGCCCACGAACCTCAGCACAGTGAGTCCTTCTGCCCACAACTGTGGATTCTGAACACTGCAAGAAAAAAGGAGGAGGATTTGAGGAGGAGGATTTTCCTGCTAAGAGAGCGCTGGAGAGGCAGAAGAGATCAGCTGGAAGAAGCAAAGGGGTCAGCAGACCTGCCCAGTCCTGGAAATGGGGAGGGGAAAAAGGTGAAATAAAGAGAATTTCAATAAGAAATTTTCTAAAGTTTCTCATCACCAAACCATGTATTTTTAAGAGAACAAAGGAGAAACAAAAAGCATAGCAGAAAACGCAGAGAGAACCTCAAATACTAACAGATTTTACTGTAGCCCTTCCACTCCCCCAGATCAAGGCTATGGACCTACCGTCATGCCCTGCCTTTGAGATGGAGCGTAGTTTATAGGTAAACAAGCACTTAAATTTGCCTGCACCACCTGATTCAGCAAGGCAAGTGCAGGTGGAAGCTTTCTTCCCCAAGAGGTATTCAAAGACCCACCAAAGGAAGAAAACCAAGCAGCTGGATTAAAGCCAATGAACTCCCTTGAGTAGCACATACAACCCTACTGTATGTGAATTCCCATACAGAAAAAGCAACTGGGTTGGAGCAGAGCCTCCCATCAAGCAGCCCCAGGAGCCCTGCATGGTCCCACACGCTGGCAGAGCACATACCTGACAGCTGCTGGTGTTCAGAAGCAAACCAAATCCACGTCTAAAGAGCTGGAAAAATGAATCTCTTGGCAGCTTGTGAAAGGGCCCCCTCTTATGTGAGCCATGGTAGACATGCAGCTTCTGCAACACAGCAACGGGAAGTGGAGAACAAGTGGGAAGACGTAAGGGACAGTTCCCCCAACGTCTATGTGCATGCTGTCTCCTTGCCCTGCTCCTCCTCCACCCACCCTCCTGTGAGCATGGCATGGTCAGCCACAGGAGACCATTGGGGCACCTATCTCTAGTAAAGGGGCTAGAAAGGGAGGCTGCCTGATCTTTTAATGATTCCAACATCCCAGTCCCACCCTTTCCTAATTTGCACTTGATTATCAAGCTATTTAAAGTTAATCACTCATTGCAAAACCCTGTAGAGTATCAGGTAGCAGCAATATGTGCCCTGTTAATTAGTAATCTTCATAGAGGGATGATGTGTGTAGGGTCATGGGGAATATTGCTGTCCTCTGGAAGGGTATGG
>NW_009648041.1:4900016-4916152 GCF_000708025.1 Charadrius vociferus | reverse complement strand
AGGGAAATAACTTCAAATTCAGTAGTGCTGCTTTTAGACAGCTACAGGTAGCTGTAATATAATTTATCTAACCCATGGTCTGGGATATGAAAACATTGGAGCATAGGTACTGGACCTAAAAATGTGAGATACAAAGCGCATTAGTTATGGCATACAATATGTAAATCTACATACCTGATTTTTAGGACATTTATAGGTAGTGTATAGAAGGAAAAAAAAATGTGCCTGAGATGCAAATGGGCAGTTTTGGGGATTTTGTAAATTGCCTGCATATCTGGAACTTGTGAGCAAGAAAGGACAATGACTGCTTTGTGCATGGGGTATTGTTACAATTAACAAGTACCTTTGGCTTTACAGAACTCTATGGAAAGCCTCTATAGGATAAGCAATGCAATTATGTCTGGAAAAGGCAATCGCATCTCCTGCAGAATAATTTACAAGGACATTAACTCAATAGGCAAATCATAATTAATTAAGAAGCTTAATGTGTTGACTTTTTAATGTCTAATTATACCTCTATTTATATCAGTTACAGGTAAGAGTCAAAGAAGTGGAAGCAGAATGCTTTTTAAAGAGTTTTCCCTGTTTTTAAAAAGAAACATGTCCCAGAGGAATGCGAGATAAAATCTTGAATTACAAACAGGGTAAAAGAAGTGATGAGACAGTGAAGCAAGAGCTTCATAAATCAAAATTTAAGCATATTGTATGATAAAATATTTTTATAATTCAAATGCCCGAATGTAAACTTAGATTCCCTATTGAAATAAAGTACTTAGTTCTCTGCCTTTCCAAACACGCACATCAAACAATTTGGCTTTAAGATTAAAACAGTTCTTGTCTGATAGACTTGGGCTTTCTGGTCCTTAGGAGTGTGCAAGAAGACCGTGTTAATCAGCCAGAAATGCTGCCACCTTCTTCCAGCACGAACTGGATTAATGGGATGAACCTTTTCCTTTTTTTTAATGTTTTTTCCCAGTCTCCAGTGATAGCCCTTTGGGGTTTTCCCAGCCTTGTGAGGCTGGAAGAGTGATGGACCCCAGAATTTACCAGGAACAGTAAAAGAGCTGCAGATGTCCCCTCCTCCGTCCCTTCCATCCTCCCATGAGCTCCAACTGAGCGGGTGACTGGTGCCCAACACGGGACACTGTCTGAACGCGCTCTGCATCTTGCCACAGGTGATGACCAGAAGACCGTGCTGCTGGGGTCTGATGGATGAGACCCAAGTGGGCGATGAGTGCACCAAGTGCACCATCCATGAGGTGCACAGTGCGCTAGGAGCTGGGGCACAGCTGGATTGGAGCAAAGGCCTTGTTCCTCTCTCCGTGTCATCGCTGTAATGCAGCATCCAGCGCAACAGCACCGAGCCTGGCGTGTCCCCACCATGTCCTCTCCCGCTCCCTAATTAACAGCCAGCAAAACCGCATCCCTGCTGCATCGTTAGGCTGCACCGCGGTGCACTGCTTTATGTGCCTGCCGGCGTGCCCCGCGTGCACGGGGATCCTGGTAGCTAACCTGTTCTACAGAAAACCCACAAACTATGATGAGTAATTCACTTAACAGCTGCTAAACAATGATCTTTTCACTGGGTGTAATTTCCTGATTGCAGTTTTTATTTCGGTTTTGCTTTAGGGCCCACAGATTCATAAAGCCAGCTTGTCATTATAAAGCACTGCAAAGCACAGACCATGGACTCTTCATCTTTAGGGTTAAAAAAATGTTACAAAATGTATGAAGAAGTGTTATATTTTTATGAAGAGCGTGGTTTTAGATCTATTTAATGAAGAACAACATTAAAACAGGAAAAAGGAAGGAAGGGAGAGAGAGAGGAGGGAAAATGTCAAGAAGGAAATAAAAACGTTTCAAAAAAAAAAAGAAAATATGATTTGCAGAGGAAAATATTTGAGTTGCTTCCTAGCCTGCTGCTTTTCCCCATCATGGGCTGGTGTCCCCATCTTCAGTCCTAATCACAGGCTAACCTGCCAGGCTGCCCATGGCAAGGCTCAAGGAATGCAGACTCACTTGCCACACGCCTGGTGTTGGTGGTATTTCCGCAGGGTGTAAGTCACGGACCTGCTCTGACTCACAAACCCTACTAGATTTAGCTGTGGCTGCTGGCTTGAAGCTATCTGACCTGCTTTCTCCCTTCAGGTCTCCCCCTCTTTACCACTGCAGGCAGAACAGGCAGCGCCTCTTCAGTATAGGCAGCCCTGTCCATTGATTTATGTCACCCCTGGTTTAAATCTGCGTAATTTCTCTGAATATGATTAATTCCCCACTTTCCCAAGGACAGAACTGCTCCCTATAAATCAGAGGTCTTCTTCATAAATTCTTTTTTGTCATCCGTGGGAAGCACGGATTGAAGTTCACTTTTGCAGACCTGTTGTCGCTCAAGTTCTCCATGTACTCGGCATTGGTAAAAATGACAGCAATACAAACACTTCCCAGAAAACCATAAAACACAGAGAACCTTCTACAAATTCAGCTAAAGTCTTTGCCTGCAGGAGCCTTACCGGCTTTTCCTGTCCCCTCTTCGGTGGCGGAGGTGATTCATAGCTACACAAATAATGCTTAGCACAAAATGGGAGAATGTGAATAGTTTTATCATCACTCCCACCAAGATATTTTTCAGAGAATGAGTAAGTCTTCATCTATTAAACTACGTGTGTTTTATTAGTTCTAGTAAGAATGTATTAGACTGACAAGGATCTCAGAGGTATTTGTCTTTTTTTAATACTCAGGCTGCTATTGTAATGAGAGCTCCAGAGCCAGGCGGGCCAGAAACCATTGTGCTTCATCTGGTTAGGAAATTAAGCGATGGACACGGGGTGCATTCCAATGAGGAGTGCCGCAGTAGGTCTGGAGACCTTAGGGGAAGATTAGCTATAGCTCATACTCATTTTAAAGCTCTCTCCAGCCAGCAAAACATGGAAAAGAGTTGCATGAAAGAAGGATCCTCATAAAATTGTTGTTGGACTCTGATAGCGGAAACAGAGCAACAGGAGAGAGTTAACAGTAATACCCTTTTAGGTACTGAGGTTTGTTTATTGTGGGCAGTTTGCTGTGAAATTTTCATATGCAGACGTAGCCTGAGGAAGGCAGACAGGTTCGTGACTGCCGAGCTCTGGGAGGGGAAATCAGCTCCGCAGGTACAAGGTGGCACAGACTGAGGATCTCTTGGAAAAGAAACGGCCAAACAGACTGGAGGGATGAAAAAATTCAGGATGTTCTGGGAAAGGCAGTTTTTCTCTCTGAAGAAAGTGAAGGTATAATAATAATGTCAGTTACGTCAAGTAAAGTCACCGAAGCAAAAGATTTGTGATAGTCGAAAACAGCGTCTGTGAAGAATTTTGTGCACTGTTTTGAAAGATTTTCCTTTGTCGATGACTCCTGAAGGGTACCTGCAAGGCAATTGAAAACGGCATTTTTCACTACTGGCAATGTGGCCAAAGCACTCAGCAGCTCCTTTTCCTCACTGCTGAGAGGTATCCTTCATGCATATGAATTCTCCGTGTTTAAAGAAAGCTGGTTAGAATAAATGGATTTAATTATCAAGCAGAATGAACTGGAACAAAGATGATTAATTAAGTGAACCCATGAACCTCAATGAAAGAAAAAAAGCCTGGAAAACATGTGAAGGTGGCCAGATTTGTCAGTCGTGGTGCAAGGGTTTGGAAGTCCCTAACGATGGCGGTGGTACAAAGGGAGGAGGAGAGCAACGTTCTTGCTCAGCCAAGCCTGCAAGCAACAACAATTATTGAACTAGAAAGACAACCTGTGCTGCTTCACAGGGCCATTTCAAAAGGAAAATTTCAGCAACCTCTGCCAATATTTTGTGATGAGCAGACAGCTAATGAAGATCTCCGGTTAAAGAAGATACTAATATCAGATGAAAGCTGGCTCACTGGGCATGTTACTCACCCTGTAGCTCGGAGCTAAATCCTGTAGCTGAAAGCACAGCCAGGCAACGAGCGTGTGGTATCGATGGTTATTAAGGCCCATCAGTAGCAAGCAATATAGGTAACTACGATTTTAAAAAAGTTTTTGGGTTGTTAAACACTGACAATCTGTAAAATTGATTGATTAACAGTCTGTAAAATTGATTCATAAACTAGCAGCTGGTTCTTTATAATCTATAAATTCACCTTTACTATTAAACATAACGACAACTGCTGTTTGCCACGGCATCCGCACCACCACTGTGTACAAAACTGTAGTCCTCTGCTTACTCTGCCCGGTCACCCCGCGGTCGCCCCCCGCACTGCGCCTGGGTTGATCTCTCACGAGGAAAAGATTTCTGACTGATGCCTTTCCAACCCTGCCCAGCTGAGAAACGTGCAGCGTTCCTCCCTCCAGCCAGCAGCAGATACGTTGCTGTCATGAGGGACATTTTTCCCCATTGACTGAAGACGCATCACAGAATTTAGCTTATTTTCCAAAAGCGATCCCACTAACTATTCACGTAGAGTGAAAACTGGAGGCCTTTTAAAATTTTCACTGCCTCTCTCTTGCTGGCAAATTGGTTACTGGTTCAGCTCCATTGAAATCACCAGCCAAGGAGAGCCAAATTACTTTTACAGCATGAAAAGCAGAAAACAAAAAGTCCCTGTTAATTTAATTGGGTCCTTTCAAGTGCTTCAGAGATTTTGTTAGCAGAGGTGCTAACATTATCATCTTGCGCTACTTAAAACCCAACACATTTCTCACTATGTTTTCAAACATAACACTTGATTTTATTTTTAAATATTGATGTGGCCTGTGAAAATTTCATAGAAATCTTTTATGGAAAGGGTAATTCTGAGCAATTCTGGTTTTAACTTTAAGGGACCTTTCAAGTACTGTGTGCGTTTTTCTCTTCTGGGAGAATGATAGGCAAACACTTTTCTTAATTAGCAAATGCTTATATAACTTGCCTAAATATAAAATTAGACTTTATTTTCAAGCTGCTGACCTACTGGATTTCTTTGTGTCATGTGGAGTTCTGGCACAATAGTAACTGTGAAAATACTGCTAAAATTGGAGCTGCAAAATTGACTGCTTTATTTTTTGCTTTGGTATGTACACAACAGAAACGGAGGGTCTGGCAACGCCGACGGCGCAGAGTGAAGCTGGAGTGGGACGTATCAAGCACAGAGCAGGAGGGGTTTTGGCCTTCTCTAAAAAGACTGAAATCTGTCTCCCTTACAGCAACGAGCTGTTTTGCACCGGACTGTCTGGGCGGAGGATAAAGTCTCTTTAATTTTCAGCAGAGCTGAGCATCTGCTACTTTTACCTCCAGTTCTCATTACTTCTGCAAGTGCTGAGAGCGTGTTAGTACACTAGATACTATTTGGGAGATATTATTCAGCCAAACTCCAGCCAGACTCAGTGTTACTTCTGCGAGGCAACCTAACCCTTCGTCATACACCCTTTGGGAATATCCCGTCTCGGCTTTGCATCAGGTGCTCGTCCTCGCAGGAGCCCCTCACCCCCAACTGCTGAACTTTGCAGACAGCCAGTCTGCGAGATCCAAAGCTGCGGCTCTCCAGACCCTGAGTCACAGTCCGTGAAAACAACAGTTTAACTGGGGATTGCAGGAAGCTAAATTAACTGCAATTCAAGCTTTCCTGTGAATAATTCACTGCCCTGTGAAGTATGTGACTAGTCAGTTCAATTTAATATCGCAGTCAAAGAAATCAAATAAAAGAAACGCAATACATATATTGCAATCTCATTTGGAACGCGCTGTTATTTTAATTTGTCTTGTAACCTCAAGCACTGAATAAAAATAATATACCTTCACTATTCTAACTGCCTTAAGGAAGGAAAGATGCTGGAACAAAATGTTTTCCACTCTGAAATTAACTGACAGATCTATTTATTCTTCCCTGTATTGATCACGGAGAAGATACAAATATCGTACAAATGGCACGCACATGTCTGAGCATAAGCCATAGATAACCAACCTCGCTCGCACGTGCCTGAGTCTGCGTGGGGCTGGAGGCACCGGTCCAGGAGCAGAAGTGTAGATAAGGCACTGATGTCTTCCCAAAGGGCAAGGATGCTGCCGGAGCCCAGCCATGTGCTTATCAGCCCTGTCCTTATCTCACTGCCAGAAAAGCATTCAAGAAATACCATGTTGTGAAGACCTCTATCATCTACCAGTAATCTTCTCCAGTGGCACCCTTGGGGTGTGCAGCTGGGGTCGGGGGGTGCAAGCTGGGAGACCCAGGTGACTTGGTCTCATAATTACACGGTGCCGGGCATTTGGTCTTCAAAACTTTTAAATTGCAGCTTTTGAAAAATGCGTAGGAGAACATGAAACCTCCCGTGAAACTCACAGTTCATGGAAATCCATAAAGTCTCTAAAACAGTTGTTCGTACTGGGAATGAGATAGGTCAGTATCTGAATATTGGATGTTTTACTGGCTTTAGTCATAAACCCAAGGAAAATAGAGCATTTTGCCTGAACAGTGACTATAATAGAAAGTTGAGGACTCTCACCTCATGTTCTGACCTGAAGTTTTTCAAGCTTTTTTTTTTTTTTTTTTTTTAATGCATCATTTTGGAAAAAAGTAAAAAGGAAAACCCACCAAAGTGTCTGGTGACTGCTCCCCCCGGGTCATCCGAAGGAACCAGCAAAAGGCGCAAAACCAAACTCTCGCCATCTGATGAGGAAGAGGAGAAAAGGAGAAAAAACGGCAGAGCTCAGTTCTGTCAGTCTCCTTGTAAGGAAATTTAATTTGCTGGTGTAATATGTTTTGCCTGACCTAGCTTTCAGTAAGTTTGAGTGACACTGTCAAGATCATTTATGGCAGTGAAGACCGGAAAATCATTATAGTTAGAAGTTATCAAACACATTTTTTGTAATTTAAGCCCAGGGAGCGATTTAATCCTTTCCTCTTGCAAGCAAGACTTTCCTTGGTGTTGACGGGTTGTAATAAGGACTCAGCATTTAACAAAATATCTCCCCGTCAACTTTTCCTGTAGGAAAATTATGAATACAGTTATTTCTAAATTTTTATAAGACTCCAGCTGGGAGTCGGCAGCAGCTGGGGATGCTCAGAAATCGGGCTGAGTCGCGGCTGCACCAAGGGGGAGCGCAGGGCTGAGCCGACACTGATAACCATTCCACTTACTGAATAAGTAAAAGTAAAACAAAAGTAGAAGTCCCGTTCAGTGGGTCTGTTCCCAGCCGTGGCGGCAGAGCTGCTATGTGCCACCACGTGAGTGCCCAGACTTCATTTAATTCAGCATCTCGGGCTCTGCGGCAGGTTTGACTGGAGCAACGCTAAAGAGAAGAGCCAAGAATCAATTATGGAGAGTTAATTGATCAGCAATCTGGGTGCGATGTATTGCAGTTCAGTTGCCCATGGGCAGGTGGGAATAGAGTTGCTCTGAATAATACAATGAAGCGCTGCATTTTGGCTGCTGAACTGGCTAAATGCTGGTGAACTCTTTCAAAGGAGTTGAAAGTTGGCCTCAGCATCCATCTAAAATGGGATACGTTTCCCTGTGGACCTTGGGCAGGGATTGCAGCAGAAGGAAACCCCTCCCAGTCCCTCCTGATGGCCGTGTCCCGGCTGCCACCATTGACCTCAGGGCAGGACATCCCCCGCCCCGCACCGAGACCCTCGAAGGTGAAGCACGGGGCTGGCAGTGTTCGAAAAACCTGCAGCTCACAGTCGTTTCACGCTAGACCGTGCCTACTCCTACCCCAGACGCTAATATACCGAAGTTCATGATACACAAAATAAGCACAACAATATCAATAACCATTAGAATGATCATAAACACAGCAATAACAATAAATATTAATCCAGAGAAGTACCTAATAAATGACAGCATTGCAGAGATACCGGGTAAACTAATGCACAACTAATGGCTTCTTCTGGTAACAAAATTACGAGTAAATTATAACCTGTTAGAGCCCAACCTGTGCTGTCTGTAGAGCTGGGATCTTGCGGAGCTGTGCTCCCCAGGGAGCGTGGGGCCACCGAGGCCATGGCCTGAGCTACGCCAGCCTCAGGTCTGTCCCAAATCCCACACTCCATCACAGGCTCGCGGCATTTATTAACCATTCTCAACTCAGCATCTGTTACCTGTACCCCTGTTCTGACATTTTGCCGTACCAGATGCTTTCCGAAATTCATGGCAGTACGCAGGTTCTGACTCACTTTTTGGGGGTGTGTTTAATACAAAATTACATTAAAATGAATAAATGTGTTATAAACTAATCACTGCGCATGTCTCCGTGTGGCCCCAAATTCACTAAAGTGTAAGTGGACAAGGGCACAGGGCCACCCAGGGAAATATTCGCATCACAGGAATTTTGTCGCAGCTTCCAGAGCTGTAGGGTGAGTTGGGCCTTTTCCTGTTAAAGCAGTGGGGGCTGCAGTGAAGGCTGAGATTAGGCAGAGTAACAGGCAGACTGGTAGAACGTAGACCTCAGCTTTGCTTCATACCTAGAACAAATCATGACTTGAAGTAATTAGATGTTAAAGACAAAGCAATAACAACAGCCTGATTCATATGCTTCCACTTTGTAAATGTTTACATTGTAAATAAATAGCTGAAATATGCTGTTTATCCCAGACATAAGCAATGCCTGAAAAAGTAAAAGCAAATACGAATTATGCATTACAATACTTATATTTCTCATTTTTCATCAGCAGTTTTCATTTTGTAATTTCAATCTGTTGAGAGTACTTAGGAATCTTGTTGCAAAAATGCTTCGTTGGTTGCTTGAGATTGCTTTCTTGATGCAATATTGAAAGGGAAACAAAATCCCTCCCCTGTTAGGGCTACTCAGGCAGTGATATATCTGGGTGTACTTTGACAGATTTTTCTTTAAGGTCCTGGTTACAAATAAATGAACAGTTTTAAACCTACATAATGAACTCTTTGTTCTTTAAGAGCTTTACATTATTTGAAGTCTTTCACCCAGCTTAGGTCTGCAATTTCTTTCAAAGCATTTTCTTTTGGATACAATGGTATCTGAAGATGGATGTAAAGGTTAAAATGCAAAATATTAATCTGCTGAGCAGCTGGAAATTGCATGGACTGAAGGTGTCAAACCTAAAATAATTCCTCCTTGGAATTATCAGTCACTCTGCTTTTTCCGTAAAAGTAATTTCAAGCATATTGTGGTGGTGTCAAGACAACGCATTAGCATGGCAGCCCAAATAAACTAGCTACTGAACTTTGCATGTGGCTGCAGATCCATCATGGCCCTGGCGTACAGCGGACCTGGCGTGGGGCCAGCCGAGCTGCTCTCTGCCCCATAAATTAAGGAGACGTCTAAAAATTTACCATAGTCATTAGCTCTTCCCAGAGCACTTCAGACCCAGCAGTCCTTACGGCCGACGTGGAGAAGATTGCCAGAGCAGCTCCCCAGAGAAAATGGGAATGAAGGATGTAAAAACCCCCATGAAATCCGTATGGACATAAAGGGCTTCCCACAGGGCTGAAGTTGCACGAATGGTGATTAACTATATGCATTAACCAATATCTCACTCTATGGCTTAGGCTCTTTCCTCATTTTTTGCTGGACAAAGGTTTTTGATTAACACTACTCTGATTAAAAAAAAAACCCAATAAGTAGTGTCAATGAGTCATGAATTGTCTCAGTTTTAAAGTCAAATGGCACTATTTTCTCCCTTTGCTCCCATAGCTTTGGTTATAAGCCTAGAATTAAAGTGGACATTTAATCCCAGCCCTTCCTTAGCTGGCCTGATCACACTGCTTGTTTTGTTGTATGGACTGTGCAGTCACTTGCAAGGGACATTGTAAAGCCGTAAATAACGGTAATAACTGTGGTAATTGAGTGCAAGATTATTCTCCTGCTAACAAGGGATACTCAAATGGTTATCTTTTGATAAAAAAAAAAAAAAAAACAAGGAAAAAAAGATTAATTGCTAGATTTCCATCCTAAACCTGGAGCAATGATTGATTAAACTGCAGGGAAGTCTAATTAATACACCAGCTTTCCTTGAACTCCCCAGTGACATGATGAAACGCGATTTTCTAGCTTTTCAAGGAGTAAAAAGAGAGCCCTTCAGAACTGATGGTGCAGAGTGAAGGGGACATCGCTGAATTATTGCCAGGGAGCATCAGGTAGTGTTTCGCAAACACGTCTGGCTGCTTTTCTGATTCCTGGAGTTCCTGGACCAAGTCCTAGGTGAGGTGCAGCGGCTGGAGAGCCCCTCGTAGCACCGGTGCTGACAGGCATCCTGCCATCCCAATGAGTTATCTCCCCCGGCTTCAGTCTCACTGGGACCGCCAGCACCAACCTCCTGCTCCCAGGGGCACTCAGAGGCTCTCAGTTACGGCAGGTCGTACGAGTCCCCGTCGGTGTTCACACAGATCCCCTCAGCCCTCCAAAAACGGGAGGTAAATTGCCTCAGATCATAGAATCACAGAATCATAGAATCATAGAATCGCTGAGGTTGGAAGGGGCCTTTAAGATCATCAAGTCCAACCATCAACCTACCCTGACAAAACCACCACTAAACCATGTCCTTAAGCACCACATCTACCCTTTTTTTAAACATCCATGAAGCCTGTGTGCAGGGATGGCTGATGTGCTCCCTGCAGAGCCCGTCTCACTTGACCATGTGTCAGAGCCGTTCGTTGGCCGCCCACCACCATGTCCCACTGAAAGACCCTAACCCAGGAAGGTCAAAGCATCGCTTGCCTCTAGCTAAATAAAGGACTAAGTTCCTTGTAAAAAGCCATACTCTCATGTAGCATCTCCATCCTGGCTGAGGGAGCCGAGTGCATGAGCCAGGGCTGCAGGGAGGGAGTGGGACTCATCCAACTTTGCTTCTTATCATCCTTATTTGGAAATTAATGTCAAAGCTCTTGAGAGGCTTGAGTACCTGCGGGTCAGGTCAGCCATGACATGTCATAGCGTCTGCCAGTACTACAGAATTTGAAGATGATTCCAGCCAATTTACTCACAAATTCTTCTTGAAATCCTCTTCTAGGAATATAAGTGTTATTGAGAGGCACATTTCGTACACTGATTATTTTTCATTTCTCTTGTTAGAATAGCCAAGCACCAAGCCAGAGGCTGAAAAGCTTGAAGGAGGGTTATCTCATCTGTCCAAAGTATTTTTTAAAATCACAGGCCTGTAGGGTTGCTCCTGGAATCCCATACCCTGGTGGAAATCAAGTTCTCATCCATTTTTGTCATGTGTTCCATGCCCCCTGGTCCTGAGAGCAAAGTGAAGCAGAAGAATTTCATAATGGGCTGAAAGGCAGATGCTTGCAAGATGTCAGACCACAGGCGTAACCTGGGCTTCACCTTTGTGCCTGGTGGCTTCAGAGCTTTCCTCTCTGTGTGTCAGCTGTACTCTCCTTGCTTTCGTCCTTAGGAAATGGAGGGAACAATAAGACTGAATTGTTTTTTGCAGGGGAATGAATTGGACGCCACGTCTAAAGATCTCCTGCTTACTGGCAGCTTGAGAAGCTCAAGGAAATTTTTCTGTTCGAGAGACTGAACAGAGTTGAAAGTGTTTCTGTGCATGCAAATTCACAGTGACACCACTGATTGTGATATCAAAAACCAAGAAGCCGAAAGAATGTATTTGCTGGTAATCCAATTATACAAAAGAAATAATTGCCGGTCATTCTTACCTGCACTGTGAATGTCACCGGCTAGCAGACCTGAATAGGACCCAAATTGTAGTACGGTGCACGGTCATTTAAACTAGGAGATTTTGTTGTGCATGCGCAGATTTCCCTTCCACATAATAGAGACAGACCTTATTTGGGTTTTATTTATTTTTTAAGCAGATCTGCCCTAAGGGTATGAACTGTCTGTTATACTCACAGGCTAACAGGATCAGAATTCATTATTTAGGATGAGAAATAACTTACAGTGAGACGCAGAGCTAGAACTGATGATAACGTAATTTCCTTAAAAGTCATTTGTACCTTTAAGTATGCCAAAGACTTACTAAACAGCAAAAATACTGCTTTGCATTATACGGTGGTGTGGAGAAGTTAATCACGGGAAGACATTTTCAAGCCGGTTTTATTTTTCTTCTAATATTGTCATTACCAGACTTATTTCTGTTATCCGCCAAGATGGCCACAGAGGTTCCTTTACAGTCTGATTCAAAGCCTATTCACTGCATCAGTGCAAAGACTCACTGATTTCAAATAAGTTTGGGTCTGACTTTTAATTTTATTGGCTCATGTGGCAATTTGTTCTGACATTTCTTCTGCTTTTGCATTACACTATTTCTTCTTGGATCATTCATTGTACTATGTATCTAATGCCTGAATTGCCTAATGCCTTGGGATATACATGTCAGAACTACTGGTATTTTCTTAGTATTAATTCTAGTTTGCTTTGGACACAGGAATGGGTTGCCATACTCGGTGGCATAAGCAGAGCTCGCTCTGCTATGAGAAAAGATGCATCAAGCCCCGCAAATGTTTTGATAGGGACTTTGTGGGGAGAGCCCAATAGAAATCAGTTTAGATCAATGACTTTTGAGAAATTGAACTGATTAAGTCCTGGTGACTGGCAGTGGCAGGGGGGTGATGCTTCAGTCTTCCGAGGCCTGTAGTTTTTGACTTTCTTCCTAATTACCCAAATCTTCTTTGAAAAGCAACATAAAACAGCAACAAGAATCCTTTTAATTCAGCATCTCAGAGCACTGTGCAGGGATTACTCTGAGCTCTACTATTAGGATGAAGCTGGGAAAGTTGTTTTTTGGGTTTTTTTGTTTCTTATTTTTTGGGTGGGTTTTTTTGGTTGGTTTGTTTGTTTGGGGTTTTTTTTTTGTTTTTTTAAAGAAGTAGGCAAAAGCATTTCCGACTGTCATAAACCCAACTTCTCCTTTCATGTGACACATCTGGGTTACGGTGAGCCTCCCCGAGGCAGACGGCTGGCGGTGGTTGTGTAACGTTACAGTTCAACAGCCTGGCGCTAGGCACAAAGGAGCAAAGGAAGAGAAATATATATATTTTTTAAAAAAAGAAATCATTTAGCTATTAAAAAATAATGGTGCAGGGGATAGGGAGGAGGAAGGGTGTTTTTCCTCCTGCAGTGGGTCTCATTACCAGAGGAAATGTTGCTCGTTGCTGCTTTTCTGGGCCGTAATGTTATTTTTGGCAGGGCTGAGGCAGCCGGGCAGGCGCTGGTGTGCGGTGCTCCTGGGGCTGAGCCTCCCAGCCCCACTGGAGGAGATGTGCCGGGGAGCTGGGGGGGTTTGCTCAGAGCCATGGCATCCAGCCTGCTGCCCAAAGGCTCTTGTGACCAGCGGGGAGGAAGCAGAAAGCAAAGGCTGAAATCTCCTGCCCGAGGTTTTTCAGACTCAGACCAGCAATATGGGGAGGGAAATCACCGCTGTCGCCTCCACCTCGCCCCTGGCAGCCTCAGGAGCAGTGTTTCATTGTGACATGCTCACGCCCTTGAAAAACATTGTGCTTTTTTGGGGCCATGTGAGCATTTATAGTCACTCCACATTGGGCAGTTCCCTGTTACACAGACCTCTGCTCCCAGGCCAGGGTACCGCAGCGCATCACCGGGCAAAAGCAGTGCAGGAAACACAGCTTTTGGCATTTTTAAATTAATATAAAACCAAGTCATCAAGCAACAGTTGTAACATGAACTGGGCATCCAAACAGGCATGCCTGCCTTTGCCTCTTGTGTCCAGCTTCCCTGCGGTCCTCTGCTCCGTATCCGCCGCAGGTGTTGTTTCAGGCATGGAGGAAGCCAAGGAGCAAAAAAAGGCACCCCTTCCCCCCACGGACAAGGCAGCCAACAGCAATACACATTTGCTGAGCTGTCCATGGGCTCACAAAATTTTGGACTACGGCAGTAGTGAACTGGAAACTATGGCTTTCCTCCTATGACAGTACACCACAGCTGCAATGATCATTATTCGCTGCTTAGAAATGTCATCCCCTAATAATGCATTCACTTTCTGTGCTTGGGTTCCTTTAATGCTTTTATCTTAGCAAAGAAAGAACATGAGTTACTTTTCATTTTAAATAGCCTCCTCTGGTAATGTTATTAAAATGCAAACTGAAAAATGATGAACTGGACAAACGCTAAATAAAAATGGAAATGCCAGCTAGCTTGGAAGCACTCAGCTTTTGAGAAAGGCAAAATTAAAAAAAAAAACAAAACAAAACAAAAAATTCTGGAAGTGCTTAGGATTTGCAGAAAGCAGAAAATACATGGTCATTTCTGCAGTCCAGGTTCCCCCTTCTCCCTTAATTTCCTTGACTTGAACATCAAATCTTTCCCTGTGATGGTGTTTATAAAGTCATGAGAAAGGAACAACACTTCAGTCACCAAAGGCTGAGAAATGAAACTGCAGATGTGGATTAGCAATTCTCTGTAAGATCCCTTACAACCTTCCTGCCTTGCTTTGTAGCGTCATTGCTATTTTTAACCGATTCTTGAAGAATTGCCACCAAACATCCTCTTCTGTGACCATTAGGAATATCAATAAAAGCTCTATCATTAGATAACCTTGTTGAAGGGCAGGTGACGAACGTTGTCACCGGAGCGTGGCACACAATGACTGACTGCACAGCAACCTCTACAGCGCTTTCCCAGGATGCGAGGCTCTGCCTCGTCTCTGCTGCAGTGGATTTGTCGCCGTCAGAACTAGAGGCTCTTCAGCAAAACAGAGCATTTTTCCCCCCCGGCTCCCATTCTACCCCGCGGCACAGGGGTTATTCTCATCACTCGCTGCATCTTCTTCCCAAGGTATCAACAACAAATATTCAGCACTCCAAAAGAAACAGCCGTACATGGCTAGATTCACTCAGGGAACATGAAAATATTTACACTTCAGAGCTAGCAAAGCAATTTCAATGCGATAGGACATCATCTGTATGAATTTATTCACATTACTACTTTCCAGAGAGAGAAGATGCCTCTGAGCCTTCCCTACTACTGAAAAATACTATAGATAGTCTATAAGCACATAGAAAGTTGATGGTAAGCTATTGCCCTTTATTTTACCTGATTTTACAAAGCAAGCAAAGTATTTGATGTTTCAAATGCTATAGTGACATTTTTTGGGTGCCTTCTACCCCCAACCTTGATTTGTGCTTCGGAAAGGGGGGAGGCTGCTTTGGGTAAACAGAGAGGGGAAGATTTGGAGATGTGCTCTGACTGCCGGGAGCAGAGAGGTGGTTATGGTTTCATAAGAGGACAGTAAAAAAACAAAAGTACAAGAAAAATGCCAGAGGGCCCTTAGGGTCACCAGGGATAGGGACGACCTCCCCAAAGATGTTCCTCGCAGTGCTCATCGGCTGCAGTGAATTTCCCATACAGCTCTGAGGCTGCAGGTGCCATATTTTGGATGACTTATTTTAATGCAAATTGATCATCTAAATGCTTTTTGCAGTATAAAAATTACAGCCAAGATTAAAGTGCCTTTTAATGATGACTGCTCTGGTTTACAACCCTGAGACAGCCAGGAGCCTGAGCTTCGGAGAGTATGTCCAGGATCCACAGAAAATTTTCTGGTATGCTGGTAGAGATACAAGACTGTCAGACGTTTTAGCATAAGACTCTTTGCTCTATCAACCCTACAAAATTGTGAGTCTGTGGCATCTGAAAGCACACGAGGATGCCTGTTGTTAGGAGAAATTCCTTAAAATCAATTTAGCTTTTTTTACATCTCACCAATATCAAGTCACTAAAGGAAATCATGTAAGAATGGGGGGAAGAGTGGTTTTTAAAATCTCTTTAATGAAAGTAAAAAAAAATAAAAAGTTTAAGTCCAACCAGAAATGTTGCCAAAAAGCCTGATTTGGCTCAGGTGTCTGCTAAGGGTGCTATGTGAGGCATCCTCTACAGTCCTTCGGGCTGAAGTCTATAATTTGTGCCTCATCTTACTCCATAAATCTAAACAGGAGTCACTTGACTAATTCTGTTAAGCACAGGAGGTTTAAAATATTCAGCTTTTTATCCCACCAAGGTGTGTGTTTGTTGAAGAAGACCAAGGAAAAGGATTATATGGGAGTTCTGCCTGGCTGGGCATGGCCAGTGGAGACGAGACCCCCGTGGGCTGTGTGTCTCCTTCTCTGGAGCATTAACCTTGTGGTTTTATAGTCCTCTCTCATTTTTTTTTCCACCTTTGATCATTCCCGTAAGCATTAGCCAGTGCTGACAGCAGGAA
>NW_009648041.1:4880379-4899990 GCF_000708025.1 Charadrius vociferus | reverse complement strand
AGGAATTTGTGCGAGCACAGCTTAGCCTACCTTTCTTTCTAACTCTTTCTTCAGATTTTCTTTTGGCTCTCCTCAGCCAGCGTTAATTCTGATCCTCCCCTCCTACTACTGGGAAATGACATAGCTATATATTGCTTATCTCCTTTCATATTTTAATGAAGGGCATGAAAGATAATGGCTGAATTTGTATAGCGGCAGAAGAAAGGACTTGGTAGATGACGCTATTGTCTACACACGCACTGGGTCTCTATAAATACAGAAAGTCTGTAATTATCATTAGAAGGTTTGTTAAAATTGAAAAGTAGAGGAATGCCAGTTATCCATTAATGAAAATCTCTCTCTTCCCCTGTTACCCTTGGAGGAAGCTGGCAAGCTGTTCCCTATTCTGCATATTGTTCCCCTACCTCCATCCTTTTTCCTCCCTTCCTCTCATTTCCATTCCTGTCAAAGCCTGCAATGCCTTCAGCATGATAAACGCACTGCTCCTGTTCCTCCACTCCTATCTCCCAGAAAAAGATGAGGCTCATTAAGTGCTAGCATTTTTATTTAACACAAATGCATTGGTTTAGTGCCATTTTATTTCCTGCGTCTACCCCAGTGTGCTCAGAGTTAAATGTCTGGGAGCTGTGTACACCAGTCCCAGCCTGGAGCCCGCGGCCCTTCCACTTTGAACAGGAGCATCTCCGTGGGGGCCGGTGGTGGCAATCGTCACCTTGTCTTTACAGCTGCACCCTGGAAGGGGTGGGCATGGTATCAGGGTCCGGATTTGCACCCAGGTGTTTCTTCAGGAGACTGCATCTGATCAAATAACACTTTTGTGTGTGTACATATATATGTATATTTACACACACATGCATGCACATACATATAAACACACATTTATTATTATAATATATATTTATATACTCACACATTTATATAAATATACTTTATAGATATATATAATTGCAAACCTAGGGATTAAATGTCAAAACCTGGACAAAATTATGGGTGAAACTAGGCAAACTATGTTGGCTATTAAATTAGATTATTAAAAGCAGTCCATCTCAGTAACAACCATTATTAAAATTTTCATTTCTATAACCAGCTTCACAGTTGATGATAAAATTGCTTGGAAGATGAAGTGCAGGATTTTGTACTACATGATAAACATCAGCACCAAAATATTTGGACAGTTTCAGGGACTTTTTCCTCTATTTTGAGCTAAGGAATCCAGCAAAACTAGTCCATTCCCATGAACAGTTTTATTTGTGAAGACCTACTATTTCCAGGGAATAGATCTATAATCAAAACACATAATTCATGCTCAGCTCTAACTCGAATCTGAAATTTGAAAAACCAGATACGAAAACTCAGACAAGATCTCTCCTACACTTGCCAGTAGGACGTCTACAAAGAAAAAGCTTTTCTCACTGTGTTTCTCAAACCCCATCCTGAGCCAGGAGTGAAGAAGTGAGTAAATATACGCAGTTGTCTGAACATCATCTGTGTCTAAAGAAATGCCCATTCCGTTAGTGAAACGGGGAGTGACTCATCCGTGCCCCGCAGAGGTGCGTAGCCAGATCCGAAACCCAACGCCGGCAGCAGAAGTCATTCTGCTGCTCTGAGCTCTTCTTCATCAATGGGATGAGTACGGTACAGCCCGTGGGGAGACGATTTCCCTAAATCTCAGCCATTATTCAATATCGTGGTTTATTCAGTTCTGAGTAAATGCCTGCTGTGTTTTGGGGCACTTAGCTGAAGCATGACAAGACTTCCAAAAAATGTGTAATTTAAAATACAGTTTTGGTGAGTCAGTGATAGACCTCTTTCACAGAGGTTACGATAATGCCTTTTTATCTCACATTTTCTTTGAGCTAGAGCACAGCGGCAGTTACTATGTCTCAGAAGCTGTGGCGTAAGGTGTGATGTGTCAGGGTCCCAAGCGCAGGGGGAATAACACAACATAACACGCACACAAACTCACCCTTTGAATACTGAATACTTATTTTAAGCACCTTCACTTTAAGGTCCTTGACTTATGCATTGTGGGTGATGTACAAATGCCCCAGATCTGTTTGGCATTTAGACTGGAGCCACAGACCACTGATAATCACGTAGCCACATGCTAAAATATCTGCAGCGATGAATATACAGTATTTACACACACTGATCTTTGGGGCTGTAATCAGTCAGCTGGGAAAAATCTGCTCTGCTTACTGCTGTTTGCATCCCTTATTATTATTTAGCATTCAAATGCCTAGGCGTCAGTTTAGGATCTAAAATTTAGACATCTTTTTTTAAAAATATCCTTCTAACTCTTTGCACGGAAAGGTCACTCTGCTGCTTGTTGTGTTGCCAGTTCTGAGGATGCCACAGCTGCTGGGAGGGGCAGCTTCAGCCCAAGAAGTGCACTGTTGAGCTGAGTTTCACATTATCCTTGTATTTATTTTTCCCTTTCATCTGAACTGGGGTGTTAATCTTCAGGGTTATCCAGGAAATGCAATATATTCACAAATTCTTGTGTCTCAAGAGTAAGGTAGAAAAGATAAAATTCAGAGATATATCAGTAATGCAATAATTCATATTTATATATATGTAGATTTTTATCCTAACGTTTGCTGCCGGTATGTATTATAAAGTTGTTGGGGTTTTTTTCTTTTCAATATACCATACACTTGAGATAATGTGATTATACTAGAATGAAATAAATATAATTCCAGCTCTGAAGCATATTTAGCATCACAGAGGTGAATCTCATTTGGGTATTGTTACGCATTTCATTTCGTCTGAAGCTTTGCTGCCCAAGGCCAGCAACATTTAAATAGGTCAGAGATAACTGCCCTTATCATACTGCATTTAGACACTCCCTTTGTACGACAGCCCTTGTTTCACTTTGATCACCAACTTGTCTTGATGTGCATTTCAATAATTATTTGAATTATGCCCTAGAACTACCCTGTAATCCCCCCTTTTAAGAAATACTGTGTGCAAGGGGAGGAGAGATCTAGAGACAGCAGGATGACTTGGCAATACTTGCCATTCCCAAGTTCTCTGTCCCTACTTCTTCATAACCAGGAGCAGGTTTTACTGGAAAAGGAGATCAGGCGATCTGTTTGACTGCCACAGCAGCAGACAACTGTCCTTTCTTACTAACTTGGGATGCAAAGCTCCAAAGGAGTTGCTCAAAACCCTTTTTTTAAAAAAAACAAACCAACTTTGTGAGCTCCCCCATGATCAAGTTGCTCTGAGGATGTCATCAGCCTGGCCATAACCCTGCTTCCCCCAGGACAGAAAGTGGAAAACTGGAAACCCCACTCACATTCACTGTATTGCTCAGAGCGGGTTTGTCCTTTCTGTTGCTTGGGCAATATTTCTATCATTATATTTGAGTAGGCAAACAACGGCAATGTTAGTCTCTGGTGCTCGTGCAGTGCCTGTTCAAGTCAACCAAAAGACCTTCCCTGACAGTAGTGGGAGTTGGCATGGCCCAGAATAGCTCTAATGGGCTTCCAGCAACCACTTATGAGACTTAATTTTAGGAGAAATCTGTCTGTAGTTACTTAAACAGATGCTCATTTCTCTAAGCATCACAAACTTGTCTTATTACTTTCCAAGACCAGGCACTTTTGGATTTATGTTATCACCCAGGGGGTAGAAGAAACTCAAAACCAATCACAGTTTGGTTGGGAACAGGGAGAATTGCTTTCCCAAACCAACTGGATGCTTTGGGCTTTGAGCCAAGCTGCAGGAGGGGTCCCTGGGGTGGGAGAGGGCCTGGGCTCGCACTGGCCTAGTCCTCAGACAAGACATGGATGGGACCTGGGAGGTCTGAGTACTACCTGTAGATATTAATGTACCAATGTCCAAAATAGCTGCTTCCAGACAAAACCAGGAGGGCGGGATTTCTGGGAAAGTGGGAGGGGAGGCACAAAAGGCACGTTGCAGGAATTGAAACTGAAATGAAATGTCCCTTGGAAAAGGTTTGAAACTGTACATGAGAGAAATTGAATCAAACGGGAACCAAATATTGGAGAAACCAGAGTGACTCCCACCTCTGCTTGTCCTCTCCCCTGCTCCATGGGTGTCCACGTGTGGTCAATTTTAAGAGCAATGCACGTCCAGACTGACCATATGAACAGCAGAATTTCAGCCAGCAGCACACACATCCCATTAAAGAAGAGTATTTGGCCTGTGCCATCTCTTCACTTGTGACATGTTGGCTACCAAAAGATAACACCAGAAGCAAGATAAATAAAAATGTGGATATATTAAAAATTAACAAATTGTATTTACCTCCTATTTATCCTTGTTAGTTAACCATCAAGTTTTTGGACTTTAGCTAATTGGGGGCAGGGGGTCTGTCGCCCACACTTTTGCAAGCATGAAAAGCTTTATGACTGGAGCCACCGTGAGCACTATCTGACAGCGAAAGGTCACTGCCAGGAACATGTCGGCACGTCAAATCTGTATCTTTTGTCTCATTTAGCATCTGCGGACACATGAATTTTTAACCTCTTTTAAATTGAGTTGCAAGACCATGGCCACTTGGCAGCAAATAACCCCAAAGTGACTGGCCGCCGTGTATGATGTGCAGTACACTGCACTTGATGAAGAGCTCCTGTGACCGTGCTGGGGGAGAGCTGGCACATGGCTGACCTTTCCACAGCAACTCTGGGAATGACTCAGCTGACATAATATTCCCAGGGACGAAATGCCCACTGCAGCTTCGGCAGGAAAAGGCTGAAACGCCGGGAGGCCGGAAGGCTGATGGCCGTCAGGGGATGTTTGGTTGATGGGTGGTGAAGTGATGGATGGGCCAGCGGTTGGGACCATGGAAGATTAAATCCCAGCGAGGCAGAGTGAGACCAGTTGCAAACCCCAGGGCTGGAGGGATGTCCAACCTCCCTCCAGTACTGCCTCCAGTGACCACCACCGCCATCACCCTACTCTCCGTGAAGTTTTACAGACCATCTTTTTAGCACTCCATTAAAAGAGTTTTTATACCCCAACCACAGTGGTGTATTCTCCAGTGTAACACTGGAGAAACATCACCTTCATCCTTCCTCCTTCCCTAGGCTGCAGGCAAGGCCTGAACTCTTTTCTACCCCTCTTTGGGAACACTGCCCTTATGAAAATTTTCATCTCATTACCTGACTTGGCAAAAGCCACGTGTGTATTTTTCTTCCAGATGATCTTTTCAGCTCTGGTAGTTTACCACAAATTTAAACTAGCGATTTTGGAAACAATGTTTTTTAATAGTGCTCCTGACACTCACCCTTGCTTCATGGTGGAAGCAGTCAAAGCCGTCATGTGCAGCCAGTACTCATTTCTCCCGTCAGATCTAAAGGAACTTTGAATACAAAATGCAAACACTACCTTTACAAATAAAACTGAGCACTTACAGAATCTTTGTAAATGCATGTGGAATTGTCCAGAAATGCTCTATAAGGGTCCTTCTCCCATGGGTGACAGCAACCCTCTTTTGTCATAAGACCCCAAGTGCGTTCTGTCAGCTTTTAATCAGTGGAACTTGTGCCAGCTGCATACAGAACTCTCTTTCTTGATTAATTAGAAATGAAAAATAACTTGTTTGCCCTCTGCCATTCCTTTCCTGCCATACCATCATGCATAGGTTATCACACTTACAAAGTTAGACTGAAATAATACTTTTCATGAAACATAAAGAATTTTATAGTCTATCTAGTTAATATCCCTCCAAAAATTTGGGCTTCTCTGATCCCAGCTGACATGTTTGAGTAGTGCGATGTACATCTCAGTGGTTTGACTTCCCCACAAAGGTTTACCTTGCTCATAGGTTTCTACCAGCCTGTTGGTCTGAGGCTTAAAATAGAGCTGTCAATACCACTTTCTTTGGAAGAATGCGGTGCTGCTAAGCCATTATTCAGTATAAAAAGAGTAGAGCTTCCAAAGAAAACATTCTGTTTAACACAGAAGAAAATGACACAAAACCTACTGAATAAACAACTGGACGTCTCTCCTTTTTAGTCTGGGTTCCTGCCATGAGGTACCCCAAAGGAATCAATGGTCTTCCAACACCAAAACCAAAAGAATAAATGTTATTTCTCCTTGCCCTCCTCAGGCAAAGATGATTTGATATGAAATTTGTTTTGTAGATGAGACAAATAACCTTTTGTGACTGCAACTTTTGCATGGGAAGACTGGACAGGTCTGTGATGGTTTCTCCTGCATCTCCCCATGGCAGTCGCACGTGGCTTGTGTGTCTGTGCACCCCATGAGCCCCACGAGTAACAAGGCACATCTGCCCGAGAGCTCGGGGGGCACTGCCAGACCCTTGGCTGGGCACTGGGCACAACCTGCATGGGGCTGAGCTGCCACATGTGGATACAGATGTGCAAGGGGGTCTCTGCACTTTGGGACATGGGCTCTCTGTGCCCTTAGCTACTCAAATCCCCCTGAAATCCACGCTGTTTAAGCATCCAAATTCCTTTAGATATCTTGCTGTCAAACCAGACTGAGTTTTGGGTCAGGCAACTAGACTATTTCTGAGACTTGTGAAGGTGTAAGTAGGCAAAACAGACTCCTTGAGCAACTTCTTCTTTTCCTCGTCCTCCTGCGTCCTCTTCCGTGTGGCATATTTGCAAGTGAGCTGCCTTGCTTCACGGACTGTTAGGAATGTGTTTTCATTCCCCTATGGGAATCTTACATAATATGTTCAGAAAGAAGGAAATATAATCCTTTAGAAGACTTATTTAGTAGGCATATTCACAGGGCACAGACGTGGATGACTCTTGCTGTGTCTCTAGGAATTTGTCAAGAGATAAGTGATTAGCAAATGATTAGTCATGTCCCTATTAAAATTTCTTCGGTGCTTTCCAAACACAAAGGAAGTAGGACCTACCATAAAGGTGCTTATGATTTATGTCACAAGATAAAGGGGGATTAAAGGCTTTTATAAATATTGCTGTTAACGCATTTAATACCACTAAGACCTTGAAGACCAGCCCATTACTCTATCAAAAAAACCAATTTGTTGGCTACGTCCTTTGAGATTTTAGGTATGACCTTGGAGTGTTTCTCATGAGCAACTGAAAAACAGAAGTGGGGGATACGTAGGAATGGCAATTTCCTGGATTAATTCCCCTGATGGGAAGGAGGTTCATGTTTGGGACCAGGGCTTGGGGAACCCAGGGCTTCTTTTGCTGTCCTGCCCATAAGACCTTCCCTCTGAGCTGTCCTGGTGGGAGAGGGGAGGTCTGGGAGCAGAGTGAGCCCTGTACAGCACTGCTCTGTGCTTCAGCATCCCCCGCGGCAGGCACAGCCCCTCACAGCCCCTTGGCCCAGGTAGCAAACCAAATGAAGGTGAGAGATCTGGATTATTTCCAAACAGCTTGAGAGAGTGATTTGTTACAGAGGGGTCTTGCAGAAAATGTTCTTTTCTATTTGCCCATATGGTGCCTCTCTCTTCAATATCTGGAGAAGGCAACATGATTGCAACTCCCATAAAATGTGAAAGGAACAGCACTGCATTTGGGGTTGAAGCCCTCCATGACTCACCTCCTCATAGCTTGCAGAAAAGTTTCCTTATAGCCCTGGAAGATGAGCTGAGTCCCTCTTCAGACTCTCAGCTTTTTCCTTCTTAAATCTCTGCAAGAACTGGAGAGCCAAACCCCCACCATTTTCTCTCAATTACTCAAATCCAAATAGGTCTTTTAGGAAGCCTGCTGTTCACTTCCACTCTGGTGCTACAGGTAACACTGGTAAATAAATATCATCCCCATAGTACAGAGAAGAAGGCCAAAAGAGCAAGTGACTTGCTCAAGGTCAAAGAGGAGAAGAAGGAAATGACATTTTCTCTGGCCAGCTTGCCTTCCCCTTCAGCCCTCAGCACCTTCCTCCTCTTCTTTTATCACATTAGTATTACATCTCAGATTTTGTCAGACAAGGGACGTTTTGAGCTGGTATGTGTCTCTCTACCTTTCCAACCCTCTAGGCATAGTGCCCAATTTACACACACTGTCGCAGAGCCAGCAAAACCAACACTGTCTGTTCTACAGGTCTGTGCCTCCAGGGAAGACTGCCGTCCCTGCTGTGATGCAGCTTGGAGCTCGGGATGAGCCTTTCCCCAAAAGCAGGCTCCTTTTGCCACTAGGAATTACCTGGGGATTACAAGAAGGTGGTCTGAAAGAAGGTGAACATGGACCCACCTGCAGCCCGCAATGCACGTACATAGAGCACACCGTGCACACACCTGCAGCATGACCATGCATGAAAATACAAGAAATTTTGAAAATATACCCTTCTATACAACTAGTGTTATTTACTGAAATGGGTTCTGAAGATTTTTATTGCCTTGTAGCCTCTGAGGCTGGGTGTCAGCTGTACGAGGAGCTGGTTTCCCGTAAGGCAGTGAGAGCCTTGCCTGGGTGCAAGTCCCCGTTCAATGGGGACTGGGTCTGGTCTCTGCTGGAGAGCAGATGAGCAACCAGGCATGCATTGGCCTCGGGGAGCTGCAGGGCTTGGGGGCAGCCCTGGCTGTCCCCGCTGCTGCTGTTGCCTCTGCCACCCCGGCTGTGTCCCGGCCTCCTGCTCCTGAGCACAGCGAGGTACAGAAATGGCATTGCCACCGAGCAGCGTCTCCCTGCAGCTCTCCGCTGGCGGCGCCGGCTTCCCATTAGTCTCAGTCAGTGATTTAAATTGGCTCAAGGAGGTTGTCTTGGCATCGGCAGGCTGGGCTGGGAGCAGCTTTCATAAAATGGGGATGCCAGCCCAAAACCAGGGTGCAGAGGTGCTCTGCGCAGGCATTGGAAATAGCAGCACGTTCAGCTGCTGTAGAAAACGCGGCCACATGGGTGTTTTAGACAGATAATTACAAATTAGCTTTCTTGGGTTGAGGTATTAAATCCAGCCACAGCTGCCCCACCACCAGCTCATGACTTTGTTTAAATTTTTATGAGCTGTTCAATGGTTATTAAACTTGGTGTTCTTGCTATTCAGCACAAAATTGTCATAATATGTCACAGGGAGAGAGTACTTGAGGAAGAATAGACTCTGGTGACGTGCAAGAGGGATGAGCTCCCTGTGCTCTCTGCAGCACCCTTCGTGTTGCACGCCCAGAGCCATCTCAAGGACCGCAGGGAAGGTGGCACGAGCCCCTTTGTCACTGCCTGCCAGGGGCCGGTGATTGCCATACAGCAGTGGCAAGGCTGAGTCAGGATGGCAGAAATCAGATAAGTTATTTGCAGAGTGAGTCATACCAGAACGAAAACTTGCAAGGCGGTAGGGAAGGATCTGGAGTTAAATAGGCAATGAAGGAAGTGATAGAAAACCACCAGAGTTGGTTGAGAACTTGTTGGTGGCTTGGAGCGACATGGAAAGAGGGACAGGGCAGTGTGCTGAGATGAACATCTGGAAACAGCCACCTGGGAGGTAAGGATGATGGCTTTGCTCGGTGTTGAATGGCAACTGTTCCAAGAATAAGAATCAAAGAGGAGATTGCCACTGATGAGTGAAATCTGCTGTTTCCAAAATGTTCACTTCGTGGAGGTTTTACTTTTTTTTTAGCACTATTGCTCCAGTTTTTTCACTCGGAATAAATTGCTCTTTCATGCATGCCGAATCCCACTCCAGCATCCCAGGCCGCCCCCCCAGAGGTGAGAGGTATTTTAGGCACATAAGTTTGGACAGATAGACTCACCCTTGCTCTCCCAAATCCTGTGCATGATGACCTTTGTTGGATTTTTCTGAAACTGAAAAAGCTCCCAGTGGAAACACATTGTCTCAGGGAACCTCAGCATATGGTGATCCCTGCACCGCACCGTGTACCAGGCAGGCTGTTGACCACATCTGAATGAATGACTAACCTTTGCTTTAAATTTTCTATGCTAATGGCAGCAGTGACAGTGAAAATTGTTCAAAGTTTCATGTTTTGTAGCTGTCTAGAGGGTTTTTGATGAATCACTGAAGTGAAGATCTTCTGTGTGTAAGATCAGGGTAAGTAAAAACCAAGCTACATTTTGTTTTGATCTGACACCAACACGGCGAAGTTACACACATCTTAGCTCTCCTCAGCAAGTCTCTGAGATTTCTGCTGAATGAATACAGTGGTTAAGGTGATATACAGACTCACGTAAGCTGCCCTAGCCCCACACCCAGCCCTAGCAATTTGGGATTCTTCAATCTGAGTGACTTTAAGTGGGCTAATTCCGCATGTAACGAGCTTTCTGGTGTGTATTGCAGCTTTGTCAAACACATCATCTTCTTCTGTTATAGTCCATGTTTTTTGTTCTCATCTTTGCTTTTCTTTGAACTTGAGTCATTTCTGCTATTGAGTTTTCTGCCTGGGTGTGGGACTGTGTTGCCTTTACTCACTTTGAAGGTAATATTTTCAGGCCAATATGCAAATCGACTCTACATTTCACATTCTGAATTTATTTTCATTGCTTGTAAGTTCCTGCACAGATTTCCTCTGTAACTAATCAGCTTTGCCATTAATTTTGTACCTGAACATCGCCTTTATTCCAGTTCCTTGCTTAGCTCAGTCTTTCTGCCACAATATCTTCACTGCCTTCCTTACCATGACCTTCCTCAGTTGTTACTCAGCCATCAGAAAATCACCAGCTGGGATTTTTCTTTGAGGAAACAGGGATTTTTGCATTTGATTTTCACTAGGTCACTAGAATGAGATGACAGTAACTGGGATGTCACCAAACTGTCTATTCAGGCCTTTGATCCAGAGATGGGATGGTATCACTTTGTATGCTACAAACTGCTTACTTAAAATTAGAGATGTTCTGTAAGCTCTAACAAATTTGTGGAAATGAATTTTTGTTGGCAAGGAGGAGGTAAATAACTTTCTACGTGGAAAGTTAAATGTCCCATTTTAAAATCCTACAGCCAAACAATTTCAGTAAACACCCCCACACCCCTGAGCCAACAAGTGCTTTTGAAAATCCAGACTCAGTATTGCACTGGACACTGGTAACGAAACTGTTTCCTAATATTGCTTTTCCCTGGTTTGTAAACACTGGAGACAGATATCAGAGGAAAGGAAATTAGTTAGACTTGGAAAGATGAGAAGATGAAACCTCACTGCAACTAGTGAAAAGTCGGACACGTGTTTGGTCTTGTTAGTTGGTCCCAATAAGTACTGTGCCTTATTGACACCAGATAAACTTTCCAGGAACTCAAAACTGTTTGTAACAATAGACACAACATAGGGAGCTCACTCAAATATTCTCTTCCACGTATCCTTTGTGACATCCATCATCATTTAGAAGAGAGAAGACAAAAAATCCCATCAGACCTCTTTGTTTAATTGCTTTTATTGCTTCTGTCACTTCATGAGAGCTTAAGTGATACGTGTGCTGATCCAAGGATACCCTGTCCATCGGAGGAGTGTGACATCCATCCAGACACACCGCAGAGACGGTGCACCAAAATGGGCATATCTATTAGGAGGAGGCATAAAATGCAGAGTTGCTCCTTGCTGATTAGCTGTCTTAATGAAGAAGATCAACCAGCATTTATTTATAGGGTCAAGAGCCTGTTTGTGAGATCGCTGATGCAGCAACAAAGCTCACCATTCGTTTGCCATTAAAATTCAATTTGTAATCTGTCATTAAAATACTCTTCTGTTCCTAAACCAACTGCTCCCAGAAGCTCTGTGAAACTACCCGTTCCATACATTAATTTGCGCCCACCTTGGATGTCTGTGAAGCATACGGAGAAGGCAGTACATCAGGGGGCAGCGAGCAGGCAGCAGTGTCTGAGCTGCGGGGGCTCAGCTGCCTTCCCGAGAGAGCTGGCAGGGAGCAGAGCCAGAGCATCATCCGTCCACGTCCCACCTATGGGATGCTGTCCTGGGGCTGGTCCCCACACGAGCCTTATAAAGGGGTTCACAGAGAAGCATTCTGAGAAAGCATTTTGCTTTTTTGGCTCCTTACAGCTCTCACTAAGGATAATTCAGTTCAGATCAAAGGCCATCAGATGGCTTTGAACTCCTGTGCCAGCCTTCACAGGGTACCACCAAACCCTGCTGGCCGCCCCTTGGAGCTGTTCTCTATACCAAGACCAAGTGCAGGTTTGGTCTGGAAGTCCCTTTAGGTTTAGTATAGCCAATCCAGGCCACGTCTTATTTTTGTCTTCATTTTTCTGGACAATGACTTCCAGGCAAAACACACATAAAAAATAATAGGTAGCTTGCAGGTTGGGTATGTCCCACGTATTCCTGATCTATGTGTCTGACACTCTTTTGGGCACGCTGAGCTGCATGCTAAGAGCCTCTTTGGGAAGTTTCTGTAAGCACCATGAATGCAGGCAGCACCAGCACACCTTTTCCAGCAGGGTGGAGAGCCCTGACTTGTTTCAAATGAAAATAATCTGGGGGGTGACAGGCAGTTGGTGTGGTCTGCACTACCATATGTCCCTTCTGCCTTGTGCTCGCTGTAGGCAACAGGACTGGAGCAGGCAGGCGAAGCACCAAACCCTCCATCTTTTATCCTCCAGGAATATTCAGGAGCTCAATCTGTCCGCAGGCACAGACTGCAATCAGAGGTGCTGTGGAAGCTGTTCACCACCAAAAGCCATCCTGGAGGACACATGTCTGAGCCAAGACATCTCCACACTGCAACCTCCTCTCACAGCTAGGAGGGAATTTGCTGCAATTCCCCTCTGTGGAGGAATAGATGCAATCCTTGCTCCTGCTAAGCATCAGTGGAGGTCTCCAAGGAAGCTGCTTTGATTTTCTTTGACCTCATTCTACCTAATCAGCTAAACCAACCTGCTGATGAAATGAAAGTGGGCCTGGCAGATAGGAAATGGGGCACTGGAAGTTATTTTTTTAATATACTTCAGGACTTGCAATACACTGGGTCCAAATTATGATATCCGCAAGTGGGTCAAACCTCCTTCCTCTAAGAGGAAAAAGGAGCAGAAAAACACTGCATGACTAAATTTCTGCTCAAATTTCCAGAACATTTAGGGTAAGCATTTCCAGGGAGCAACAACTAGATAAGTGACATGGGTAGCTTCAGGAAGTACATGTGGGACAGGCTCTGACAAGGGACAGTTGTCACACAAGGATACAGATGGCACTTCTAATGTCTACAGTGACTTCTACATGCGAATGCATCATCACTCACAGTGTAACCTAACCAACCATATGAGAAGCCAACATATGCCAGCCTACATATTGCGGAGCTTTTGAGGTTTTCCAGCTCTGCTGTTTGTCATCTTGGAGATTCTTTTTCTTAACCACTTCCCTGCTGGTCTCCCATGGGACTCCTTGGCATCAGGACCTCCTGGAGGGCTGAGGTCCAGCCCAGACCACTGCAGGGGCCTCATCTACCCAAAGAAGTGCCTTCTCACGCCCAGTTGCTGACATTTCCTGGTTGCAGGTGTTGCACACTTTCTGGGGAACACATTGCCACTAGCGCTGGTGAGATGTTCACATACAGGTCTGCTAAGTGGACAGTTTGGGTGACAGGAATGGTTATTTGTCTCTACTGGGAACAGGAGAAGCAGCATTTAGCACCTGGGAGATTGTCCTTATTTTCTTTTTAAAGAATTCTGGCTCTCCAAGTACCTCTCCTGGTTTGATTTCTCACTGTCTGGAAAATGGAGCCCTGTGAAATGATACGCAACAGACACCAAAACCAGAGCAAATCTGCAGCAGAATTGATGCCCTCCAAGCTTGGAGCAGATACCAGCAGGACTTTCTGAGTGACTGCTGCATTCATGCAGGAAGGCTTCTGCCTGACAAATGTATTTGAATTCTCTGAGTACATCGGGGCATTGCTAGATAAGTATGTAATAGAGGACATCATCTATCATGATTTCAGGGAAGCGTTTGACAGTGTGCCACAAAGGGAATATGATTTACAAAGTAAGACAAAAACGGTATAAGGAAACTATCGATATCACTTACAAATCAGATTGGCAGTTTGAGGGAGAGGATAGGGATCGGACATATAGCAGAAGCAGAAGGCCGGACCAAGGCTGGATTTCTCTGAATAATGTTCAAAGTAACCCTAATCTAATCATCCCGAGTACTTGGGACAAGGAGAAAAGAGAAAGCAAATGTGTAGAAGCTGAGCTAGCTTGCCTGAAATGAGATTGCATTCCAATATTCAACAAGCCAAGGGAATAGGAGGCGAAAGCAGTCAGGAACCATACTCCACAAGCCATCAATGAAACCTAATTTGGAGGGCGACTCAGCACAGCAGACTCCCACAGAACTCTGCAGCCACTCCACATCAGAGACAGGACTGCTCCGACCCTGTTGGGAGCAGGCTGACCAGTAAATATGAAAAGAGTGAGTACATCACCTTTGCAAAATAACTTAGCACTGGATTGCTGATGACAACCTTGTTACAAACAGGCTTTGCCAAAGGATCTGGCCATCTCCGGCACGGCCAGGCTGGCTGAAGGGTGCCTGGGTGCCCCAGGTGCACGCTTCCTGGCACAGGAGAGTTTTGCAAAAAGCATCTGCTGTGAGCTGGTCCACTCACAAAGTCCAGCTCAGCAGAGGAGGGTATAGAGCAGAGAGAAATCAGCGGGATTTAAACACCTAACACACATAATCATGGCGCTACTTGTGCACACTAGTTGTGGTGCGCTGTGGTGAGCTCACCATCATGGGTGAGCTTTCCTGAGCCTCTGCCCGGGGCAGGCAGCGGAGGAGCATCACTGAAGTCACTTCGGCTGGAAGCAGGTGGCAGTTTGGTCCAGCGTGTTTCACAAAGAAAGATCACTTGGAAGAGGGGGGGCAGAGAGCTGCTGATTTCCTAGGACCTTGAAGACATGCAGTTGGGGACTTATTTGTGGCTGCAGCTCAGGAAACCTGGATCAGCTCCTCAGTCCTGCCTCCTGCGTTGTCGCCATCTCCCTCGTCCATCAAGGCAGGGTGCTCTCTGGAGTGGAACTGTGTCTTTCTGGGGGTTGTGCAACAGCTTGGCAAGTGGAGTCCTGGCCCTTGTGGCTACTGAGCTGCTACCAAGAGATGCCATCCCTGATGAGCTCTGGAAAGGTCCCTCCTGGCTCTCTTGCAGCCTGGTCAGGAGCGATACTCCTTGCCTCTGCGCAGGCTGGCACTGCTGCCTGGGTGGGCAGCGAAGGTCAGACTGTCCCAGCCGTGCACAGCCCAAAATGGGAGAGGGAAAGGATCAACAAGAAATTCCTCATTTTTGCTCCTGCGAGGCTGGGAGTGCAAAGCCTACAATTTGTGCTTGTTTTCTGTTTTTTTCCACTGCCTGATTATTGCCAAGTATTTCATATAGGCACAGCAATTTAGTTAGATTGATGGCCCTTGTCTCCCTAGTGACAAACGCAATGCCTGCCAGACGCTTGGCTCTAAACTGTCTTTACAATCATTCTGCTTTTTTAAAAGTTTAAATGCCCACAAGAGAAAAACTTAGTTTGTCATTTAGATTGGCCTTGGCTAAATTAGTTCATTCCTGAGCAACCATAAGACACAAAATGAGTACGCTAGTCTGGGAGGCGAGGGGGCTTCTCATAAAGAGCAGCTACTGGCTGGATTTAAATTCACAACAAGGAGGACCGTTAGAGAAGAATTTTGGGCAGGAAGATAGTGTTGGAAAGCAGATATATACCCAGCAAGTGTATCCCGAGAGTCCAGGCTGCATCACAAGGACAGCAAGACAGAAGATGTTACCAGTGAACAAGGGAGGGATGAAACCTTGGTGTTGCTGCAGTCACTGGGAGCAGTGTCACAGTGTCTCAAGGTGCTGCATCAGCATCAGGGGCTTGCGAAGCTGCAAAGTTCGCAGAGGAACCTTCTTGGTTTAAGGGCACCGGCGTATAAACCACTTGCAGGAGCAGGAGCAGTGTCTGACCACCTAGGCTTTGTTAGGGATGTACGGGAACAAGGAATACTCCTCTTAGGGCATGTAGGATCAACTGGATGCTCAAAGGACATTCCTGCATACATAAGAAAAGTTAATTGCTGGTGCCTTGTAAGCAATTGGACTTGAGATCCTTGATTTTATGCTTTTGGGAGAGTAAAAGTTCAGGTAGGGACCTGAGACCCATGATAAGAAGTATTCACACGCGTGGTTAACAGGGTTAGGTCTCAGGTTGGGAGCAGAGCCTACCTGCACCACCAGTGCAAGGAAACTGCTTTGCATGTAGGTACTCTTTGCTCCTATGTCCTTGTGAGAGCACAGATGCCTGCCGTAAACCTCCCGGGTGGCTTTTCCCTGCATTCTGCTGCCTGTGGGGCTCTCACCTTCCTCCTGCCATGGATGGAGGTGAGTAGTATGTACTGGAGCTACCCGATGCCTGCCAGTTGCATGGAGCGTCTTCTGTGTGGGCTTTGCCGGGTAAGAAGATTGTACATGTGGAGTGATTCCTTGAAATCTGGCATGTCAGGCCAGTTTCTACCCCCCCGGAATGTCTCATCTGAAGTGAATGAGCTGGTTTTGGTCAAGCCCTTGGGGAGTGAGAACAAAGTCTGTGCCTTAAAGAAAAACAAAACTAGGAGGTTCCCCAGGGGGACTGAAAATATTACTTGGAAAAGCATCCGAGCCTGTCAACTTCCAATTCCCTTTATTTTCATGCAACTTTAAAAAAACCCAGCTGTACGCATTCAAAAATACACTTCAAGAATTAATCTCTTCGTAGCTGACACTTTAAATGTCAACTCTGAGCCTGGAGTAAATTTTCACAGGCAAGTTATAAAACTCTGAAATCAGGATTTAATAATGGTAATGCTGACAAAGCCTCAGCCACGGCAAAGCTAGTAGGTGCCTCTGTGTATACCCACCAGACGGCTGGGCTGAAAAACGGGTAGGAGGGAGCTAATTTATTGTTATTAGCTAGGTGCGCTTCTGAAAGTTTCATAGTTCGGAGACTTTGCTTTTCAGACTGGTAGAAGTCTGGATCGAGAGACAGATTAATGATTCTAATTTCTCCACCTGTGTTATTTTATTAGACTCGCTATGGCAAACTGGTATTGTGGTTGTTAATGGGCCCTGCATACCTATTTCTCTATGTGCTGCACGCAGAACGTGCTCCACCGTGCCCATCAAAATAACTTTGTTAAAAATACTGACGCTGAGCCTGCTGTGCCTGTTAGTAGAGCCGAAATGAAAAATATCTGGCAGGAACTGAGTCTGGAGCAAACAAGAATTTACTTAGACTAGGGGAGAAAGTACACTCTGATTTAGCGTTCAGCTCGGGTGCATGTTTTATGCATGTGCATATAGAAGGGGAAAATTCATTGATTTGCTTCAAAGCTAGTTTATGTCTTGATGGAGCAAAGCATGTAAGTGCCTGCTTAAGTCTATTCCTGTTCAATAAAGTGTTTAAGCAGCTGCCTATGTCCCACTGATACTAATATAAGATTTAAGTGTCTGCTTAGACTAAAATGTTCTCAGAAGCTTTGTTGTATTGAGCCCTGATGCATGCTGCTGTATTCTGCACACGGCTGGTCACGCAGACTGAGGATGCAGAAATGAGGACCAGAGTGGTCATTACCTTGTCACCACAAGATGGCTTGTTCAGACTTTCTCCACATAAAGCTCTGGGGACATCTTTTGAGTGTTATCAGCACACATACACAGGGGTTTATTTTTAAATCTTTCACAAGTTCTGAATCACGTGAGTAGTTCATCCTCAGAACTGTAGCAGAAATTTGCAGGATCGAGACTGGTATGGGAATGCTCCCCATCGCAGCGATGGGCGTGAGAAAGCCAGCACCAGCACCCCTGAGGTTATCCAAACCCCTACTCCTCTTTTTTGCTTTTTTTTTTTTCTCTCACCTGGAATGGTGTGGGGAGGATTTTTTTCTCAGAGTTACTTGATATGCAGAATGATTCTTGCATGACGTGGCTGTATTTCAGGCAGTGCCGCAGGGTGCCGCTTCACATGGGTAGGGGAGAAGGGGACGCATGGGCCAGTCCTGCTTGGGATTGTAACGCACCGTGGAGTGATGTAACTGAGGGCTGGTAGCAAGGCAAACCCTAAAAATATTTGGCACGGTATTTGTGAAACTGTTTTCTTTGGGAAGGAGGCCACGGCAAGCCCTGGAACAGCCTGTCACCCCATAACCAACAGTGTTTCAAACAAGGTAATGAGTTGGCTGGCAGCATCAGGGAATTTGTGCGAAATGATCAATCCTCCTGAAAAACACGTAGAGCGCTATTTTTGAGGATCATAGTCACCTAATAATTTTTGCTTGCAATGCCTATGAATGAAAACTGGCCATTTTTTCAACATTGAGTTCACTTTTCCATGTTGAGTTCACTTTTTCCAGCTCACATGGGACATTCAGGGTTCAGTTCTGCTTGGGCCACATCGCAGAGGTAACTGTCACCCTTATTTCTTGGTTTATCTCTAGAAACGGGCCGCTCAGCAGAAGCAGCAGGTCTCAGGGTCTGACCTGCACGCTGATGGAAGTAGAAAGTCTAGAACTGATGATGAAATCTTGTTGCTTTTCCAAGCTTTGTAACAGCTTTGGGAAGGGTTCTTATTTTTGCTTTCTCCCATGCAATCAGCGCTGAGATTAAAATTTTCTGTTGCTGCTATTTCCAGAGAAGAGTTGGGAGCTGAGCTGAGGTTTCCTTTTTTCAAGTGTTTTTTAGTGTTGATAGTGCGGAAGAGTCATCTGTGACAATTTTGTTTTTTCTGTCAGTGCAGCTTCCCACATGGGATTTATTTTTATGGCCAGAATATTTCTTTTTTTCAATTCCATTTTCATTTAGGAAAGTAGCTTCTGTGGGTTGTCCCCACACAGACATTTTTATACACTCTAGAAAGCTGAGCTGCTTTGCTGATTCTGGAAACGAATTGCCATCTTCTGTGCACTGCAACAGGACTATTTTAAATCCATATTAGTGTTGTGGATTCCAATAGGAATTTTGCCTTGGTCATTGCCAATGTCAGTCTCATTGGCATTGCCTTGGTCATTGCCAATACAGAGATTTGAGTCACACACAACAATGAATTTTTTTCTGAGGTGTGATATCCATGGATTACTTGGCCATGAAATTCATTTATCAGATAAAACGCCATCATCTCTTCTCTTCTTTCTGGTCGTCTTTCTTCCTCACATTTTTTGCTCATTTTCCATGTCTCATTTTATGTTAAAATTGAAGATAACTTGTGGCAAGGATCATCATGTTTTATTAGCAATATTGCAAGCCAATTTTGAGTAGAATTTACATACAAATGTAAATCTTTACATTTTAGGGGAAGGAATAGCTGTGTAATAGCAACTGTAAGCATTCAGCTGTCCAGGGGCTCATTAGTCTTCTGTGCTTCCCTGGAGTCAAATTAAATGGTGAACACCAGTGAGCCCTTATATCACACAACAAAGCTTTCCACGGAGCATGGGATTACACGGTGCCATATATAGCACCAAGCCTCTGGTGTGGATTTTGCAATGTCTGCCATTATATTTCAGATACCAAGCAAATAAAAACATGTATTTCCATAGAAACTATAATGTGTTGCTGAATGCTGCCCTTAAGTATGCAAATATCTCTTCTAGAACAGTCAAGTGAGGCTGATACTATATTATCAAGAAGAATTTGATGCCATATGTTGATACATAAATGCCAATCAGTTACAGATATCCCAATATCTGTATTTCATATATTATTTCCAACTTTGTGTGGTGCATGATGACTT
>NW_009648041.1:4827608-4880261 GCF_000708025.1 Charadrius vociferus | reverse complement strand
TACACGACGTGACTTCGTGAGCACCCATGGCGCCAGGCTGTCCAGACCCCAGGATCTGCCAGGGAAGGGGCACAGGTCTGACACAGCCCCGGTCCCATGAGCACCTTGAGGAATCTGGGTTGCTTAAATTTAAAGATTTAAAAAGGGATGTCATCGCACAGGTGCTAATAGTCACAGGATTAAACAGCTAATATGAGAAAAGTGGAGGGACTAGTAATGCCTGCTGTAATGTAGTCTGTCGTCTCTGTGTGAGAGGCAGGCAGATCTCTAATTTTAAATCATTGTCACATCTTTTCTTTTCCCTCATAGAGCAAGTGAAATTGCCATGTGCCTCTCTGGAACCCTGCAGGCAGAAACTGGAGACTAATGCATTCTTCTTCCCAAGGGCAAAGTAATTCAGGTTTAACCAAAATGAGAATAATAACCATTAGATGAAACAATTAAAGAAAGAATTGTTTGGGTACACCTGAAACTTTTTGTTTGGCTTGGAAAGAAAAGCTCTGATTCACTGTAAACAATTTAATGATTTTCTTTCATTAAAAATTCAGGTCAGATATTAAAAGAAAAAAACCTATTCTTTCAAATGAAGAGTCCAATAGCAGTTTGAAAGTGTTGAGATGAAATTATTTACATTTACAAAAACTTTATATTTTTAAAATTGATAAAACACCATATTTTCCCCTATTTTATTTCCCCCCAGTTCTTTCAGCTGGAAGTTTCACATTCAGTTTTGTTTTTTTCCCTCTGAAATGTACTTTGTGTGAGATTTTAGTAGTTATTTCAAGGAGTAAGATCATTATCCAAAAAATAACCTTTGCTGCATGCAAGTGCTAAACTGCTAGCAAAACCCAGAAGGAAGCGTGGCAATGGTTTTCATGTTTCACTCACAATCAACAAGCTCTCCATAGGCAGGGACGGTATCTCACTGGTTTTTGCTTCCCGATCTTTATTACATCAAAAGAATCCACCATGGGTGGATGCTGCTCCTTAATGATCATAATGGTATTTCCAAAGATTTAATCAGCAAGTCGGCTGGGAACAAAATGAGGACAGAAGAAAATTATGTGCTGTCTGTTGGAGAACATGCAGTCTCGGCTTTACGAATTTGGTTAAGATTTGGGGTAAGTTTACTCACTCGTTTCTAAAAAATTACTTCTGTTTTGAACTGATGTTGAAGTTAAAAACCTTGATATTTTTTAGTGTGTTTCAGTTCCAAAATCTCCCATTTGAAGGCAATGTTAATAATTGATGACAGTGAACAAGCACAGCATATGAAAGCACTCCCTCAAATTACAGCTTGAAAGTTGCTTTTTTTTAATGCGCCCCTGGTCACACCACTGCATCACTTTTGGGTGTTCAAAGCCAGGGAATCACCCCTTTACCTCCTCTGAAGTAGTGAAATATTTAATGAATCCCTTACATGAATGCTTAGAAAATGAAGCATCGGTGCATAGACTGGCTGCTGTGCCATTTTTCCTGTTGTTCTGGCTTTTATTAACTATTATAAAATTCAGTCCTTCAGGTCCAGCCATACAGAGTATCTTCCAGGGCAGCTGGGCTTGCTCTCAGATGTAAATACTCCTGCAAAAGGCTCTGCAGCACGCTAAAACTGAAAAAATCAATATGTATTCTAATAGACAGGAACAAATTGGGTCTTAAAGTGTAAATAGGGTTGTGTGAAATACAATAAAGTAAATTTAGCTAGTGAACTGTATTAACTGCGGTGATTGTTCTGCATTCGGGGAGGATAATTTATGTAATGATCGTCAGTGGTGTTGGACTTTCCACCATAGATCTTGAAGGTCATTGGCTGAGTTGGGACCTGAACCTTTCCAAAGGTAAAGAAAATCTTTTCAATTAGATTAAACCTCATTATTATTTTCCAAGTCGTCTCACCTCCATTACACAGCCGACTTCTGGAAACAGTGTGGGATGGTGTCTCACAGTCTGAAAGCACACGCGGCAGCGCGCGGCGTTTGTGTGGTCCCTCGGGCCAGCAGCCTGGTCACAGCACGGGAGCTACAGCTACTGAATCACCAAACCACGATTTATTGACTTCCTCAGCTCAGGGCTGGTTTTCTCCACAGCACACGTAAGTGAAGAAAGAGTTTGGAAAATGCAGCTCCTTTCCTCTAGGCTGTACTTGCAAAAGAAGGCTGTGATTTTATGCCAATAAATAACAAGCTAATAAACAACATTTCCAAGTAGCGGGTTTCTGCCTTAGAAATGCTCTTTTAAAGAAGAGTGGCTTTGGATGAAGTTTTTGAAATCTGAAGTGAATCATTTTGACTTACTCATTTCTCTATTGTGTCAAAATGCTTTGTTTCATAATAGCTTGAAGCTATTTCACCTGGACTTTGATATAGTAGAATATTAGCTGTAATAATAGGATAAGTACTAGACTATAGCTGTTTTCATGTTATTGAAACAAAAGTTAGTGGTGTATCAGAACTACATGATCCAGTATTAGTGAAAAGAAACACTCCCATGTTCCCAAACCAAATAAAAACAAAAAACATATTTACAGGAAAATTCTGGTGTTTGGGTTTGGTTTTTTTTCTATTTAGAATGAAAACAAACCTCAGGATTTTCTTTGGATCTCAAAACCTGAGCAGTGTCCCCAGTGATTGCCATCTGCACAGGTTCAGCTGCTGAAGACATGCTGGATGAAGTCTTCAAATGCAGAGCATTTATCTTGCCAAGCACCAGCACCAGCATCTAGTCTAAAGGTGGCCTTTGGGGGCCTTCACCCAGAATTTAATATGGTTAGTGCTCTTCATTAATTTATGGTACTCGCTATCACATATCCTTGACTACGATTGACATATAATGCAAGCAAAATATTACCTGGTAGAGAAAAACCTTATTGTATTAAGGAATAAATTTTTTTGTTACCAGTACAGTTGGTATGGATAAATACCCCATTGGTTGGAAAATAACACACATCAGTAGAGGTAGAGGGAAGAACTGTGCCTTATAAAATAAGCAAATGAAGAAAATCTCACAAAGTCCATGACCCTTGAAAGGAAAAGGCAGGTCCACTTTCCCTGCAAATAGTCCTGGGAATGATCCCAGGGGCTTTCAAAAATGATGCCCTCACTGCTGCAAGTGCAATATGGCCAAAGCAGCTTGTTGATCTTTAAGAAATATTTTAATAAAAATAAATTGACCAAATAATACTTCTGAAATTATCTTGCTAATTTTTGTGTAGTTAAGACCTGAAGCAATTTCTATATTTAAATTACATATATTGTATGGGTAATGTCTTTTTTTTTGTTTTGGAATGGTCTTCTAGCATTAGTGTTTCACAAAATAAAGACAGCTAAAGGGATTTGTAATTGATAAATCTTACTGTATTTTAGGCATGACCATTAGACTAATTAAAGTCCAGTGTGACCAATGCCTTTCAGTTGATTTTGATCATATGTATACTCCACGAAGCTGTTTCCCTGCCAGCTCTGTAATACCCTTCGGGCAACCAGTCCAGTTGAGTTTCAGTAATTTCCCCTTTTTTTGCATATTCTGCTGTTCAACCTTACGGTATTGCAGTGTTATTTAGATGTATTTTCTTATGAGAAGAAAAAGTTATGCAGGGTCATATTCTTGTCTGGTGGGAGGTGGCATTGCTCCACTGAAACCGCCGGTGAGAGCGCGATCCAGAGAGGTTTTGTGATGTGCTTTATATGTACTGCATTTCTGCATGCTTGTACCTCAGGGTTTGTTAACAAACTCTGGAGGGGTCTTTGAAGGGTGGACACAGGGTCACCTGTTGCTAATGAAAAGTGTGGAGAGAGTCAATGAAAACTAAAGAAGAATAAAAGTGGGAGCTGATGGGAGCATAGGAAATTTCAGGGCCGGGGGGGAATACCCAGGTACTTCCCTTCTGGTATGTTGAAGGAAGAGTTCAATTTCTATTAACTGTGTGCTCCCTAATTCTCCCAAACCCTAACATATTGATAATCTATGTCTTAAAGTGCTAATTTTCAGCTGAAAACAATTTTTAATAGGTCTGTCTGTAATGGTCTTCCTATATGGGATGAACTTGGCCCACAGAGGTAAAGAACAGCAACAGACTTCTTTCTATCTAGGGGTAAAAATTACGTGAATATGGTCTAACAAAAACGTCCTTGCTTCAGCTGTTTTCTTTCACCACAGCATTGCCAGGCAAGGTGACATCTGACCCAGGGAAATAATTTGACACCTGAGTTCACAAACCAACATGGGATGTACAGGACCCAATGACCTGGGGGTCCTTTTGTTCCTTTTAAAATTGATTAAAGGTGAAGAACAAAGATTTTGTTCCCAGGTATTCTTTCCAGTTAAAATGTTAACTCAAATGTGTATTTTTTAAATCATATTTTGCATTCCCTCAACGCCTGAGTGCCCTCACCTGTGACACAAGATGTGCTGTGTTTCAGTGTCCTTGGGCAGCAGGACCAATGCCCCAGCTTGGTACAAAGCTCATATTATGGCATTTTTTGAATGATCTTGAGCAAAACCGGAAGGGTCCAGACAGATTTTAAGCCCTGCAGGATCCTCAGCTCCTTCAAGGAGAGAAAAGCAGCATTGTGGGGAGGCTTCTGCAGAAAACTGAAGGATCTTGGCAAAACTGAGACGCTTTAATAACAGATGGTGGGGAAAAGGCTTAGCCAGTTCTCTTTCCATCATTCTCCAGTGCAGAAGATCCCTCCACATGACATCCTGCGCTGTCATCTCAGATCTATTATTAAACGGCCCTTGCAGTGAGTGTGCTCTGTTCCCTTCCTCAGGAGACAGTCTCGTGGGATCAGGCTGTGATTTCCGCGCCGGCGTGCCTGGCTAAGCCATCCCACCTCTGTGGGGTTCACGAGGTGGAAACATTTAACTCCTCTCCCACCGCAGCCAAAGGTCCAATTAAGCCAGCACAGAAATGCAGGAACACAGAGGTGCAGTTACTGCGTATCAGGCTCTACATCTCCTTCTCCTGCTTCTTTGCAAGACCAAGGTGCTCTGTAAAGTCAGTTGTTCTGACTGGGACACTCTTCTCTTTATCAGCATTTAGTGAAAACAAACGTGAAGGAGAAGGGTGATAACAGAAGGACAACAGTGATGCTCTTCCTCTCAGCACAAGCTGTAAGCTGCAGTGTGACCCTTTATGGCTCTGTGTGCTATAGGCTGAGAGATTAAAAAATCTAAAATCCTGTGTTTGAAAAGAGCATTCTTGTAACGGCACAACACCATGTCCATCACGTTCACAAACAAGCAATAGCTGGAGAGAGAAACCCTCCTGGTGCCGGGCACAGGGACCAGCCTCTGTGCCAGGACACCTCTAGGACTCTCACTTCTGCTCCACACAAGAATTCCATGAAATCCCAAGCCTTTATTAAGCTATTTGGGTTTAAAAGGACCAAGGGACATTGAAAGCAAGCAGGAATTGGCTCATGGTCAGTTAGAGATGCCCTGGGAAGAAAAGAGTCTTTTTAATTTGCCGCACAATCTCGCAGCTCTTGCAGTCCTGGACAGGTTCACAGGACAGTCTAAACTCTATAGCAAGGTATTACACATATTAAAATGCTGCCCATTAAATATCACATGAACGTCCAGATAATAATACAGGAAAAGACTGTGGCAACTAATACCACACAGTAGACACATCTGTCCTTGTAGTCCCACCCAACTTGGCCAAAGCAGCAGTGTTGAGCCTGAATTCGTTAGGACTGATAGCATCCCGCATCCCAACTGAGTGACTTGAACAGTAGCCATGCCCTGTTATGCCAGAGCTGCAGCTGTGTCCAAGTGTTTGAACACAGCCAAGGGTTTTGGCCCAACAGTGACCGAAGGAGAATTTTTCCACAGTTCCTCAGGTTCTAAACCTTGAAAGAAATTGTACCAGCCTCAGGCTGGAAAGGACTCAATAATGCCCTAGCACTGGTGAAAAATAGCCCATATATTGTTGTGAATGGTAATGCGGCCCTTTCTGAGCATGTGAGCACAGGAAGGTGATGGAGGTGGTGCTCCACAGCTCTGCCAGGCAGGTGGCTGCAGGCAGCGAGCAACGGCTGGGCTGCGGGAGCTGTGAAATTCCACTTCCAGAGGAGTCTGAGAAAAGCAGGTTTAAAAATAAGCAGTCAAGCTGGTTTCTTTTGTTAATGACTCAGTGATTCACCCAAGATAAAGCATTTCAGCTTTGAAGGGCTCCACTCCTGGGAGTAGCTTTCTTTGGAATCCATTGTTTTGAATGAAAATGGGAAATGCATCTAAAACCAGTACTGATGAGACTGTATCCACTGTGTCTAACTTCTTCACTTCATCTTATTTTACCCTTTTTCTCTTTCTCCTCCTCAACCATGGACCTCCTTGGTCACTAATAGCTCCTTGCCGGGAGAAATAGAGCTTTGGCGCTTGACTGACCTTTTAAAATGCTGATCACCACCACCTCTACACTACCTGGTGTAGCTGGGAAACATGGAGGTCAAGTCATCCCCTGGTCTTGCATCATGCTAATAAACTGGTGAAACAAATTGCGGCCAGAGAGGTTTCACTGTGGCTTTTCTCCCGTAGCTACAACCGGAACAAGAGGGACCAGAGGGAATGAACATACAGAGTGCCAAATTACTAGCGAGAGCTGCGACCCATGTGAGGATGGTGTGTGTGAATCCCAAAGGCAGAGTTCAGGAAAATGCATTCAATTCCCAGCTTTGTCCGGGTACATAATGCCGGGCAAAACTTCTGGCCAGCCTGCTCATCTGCTCTCTAGCAAGGGTTTCCCATGTGCCTCATGCGTGACCCAGCTTCCCCTAGACCAGGCATGAAATTCCCATTGAGAGGAATGGGGCAAGAGATTTTTGACTGATTTCTGCATACACGCAAAACTGTGATGAGGAGAAAGCCAGTAAGGGAGAGGCAATACCTTTACTGGAGCAGCTGGTCCAGGTGGAACCAGCAGGCATGCTTTCAAACCTGCAACCTCTTCTTCTGGGCTGACGATTGAGCTCCAAAGACAAACCGGACCCAGTAAAGAAACGACGTGGGAATAAAGGTTCATTTTAGGTAGGTTTTGTTTCTACCTTTCTTTGTTCTCTTTGCAGTGTTCAGCCCACACAGCCCTACATCAGTAAGATTTCAGAGCTGAAAAAGAGCTCGTTGCCTCTTTTTCCAACTGTTAGACGTGATGTAAACCAAGATATTACCTCTCCCTACAGGTCTCGTCCTGTTTATGTCCTCAGACTGCTGGGGTTATAACACAGGAGACACAGGTACTTCACCTCTGATTATCACGATAAGCAGATAAAGGAGTAAACCCCGGTGGATGCTGAAGCCTTGGTTGGATCTGTTGTACCAAAATCCTCAGAGCCAGCAGCCTCTAAGGCTCTTTGACAAGTGTCACGGTCTCACACCATTTCGTATTCACTTTTTAAACTATCTCCCAGGTTTCCGCCCACAGGGATCTCACCCTGTGATAATGGAGGGAACGCAGAGTTTTGCAGAGGAACAGTGATGCACTAAATAACCCCTGCCAATAGCAGGCTACTTCACTGCCAGCTCCAGATGGGTTTTTTAATCAAGCAGAGCAATATTGATGGCCTCTGCTCAAGCTCTTTCACTAATTGCCTTCCAACATGAACTCAGCAAAAGGTATGATAAATCCAAATTTCCACCAAACATAAGGCTGGGATGAAGATACATTTTGCCTGCGTATAGGCAGAAGGCAGGCAGCAAACAGGGAATCTTGACACTTAAGTCTTTCTTTTGAAGATGTTTTCACTGACTTCTCTGGATCTTGAAATGCATAATTTAACATCTTATGTTTTACTTCGTTTAAAATAAGCTGCCAAGTCCTCACCTTCTTACCCACAGTTTTAAGGCAGTCTTTAACACTTCCAAAGGAGCTGTATTATGCTCTCTGCTCATTTCCATTATGTTTACTAAGCAGTTAGTATTATTAGGTTGCTGTTGTTTCTCATACTACAATATGTGCTATGCAAGTTCTCAGATCTTCAGCACTCACCTACAGAAATAAGTAATCAATTTCAGCTTCAGGAATTTGTGTTTAAATTGGTGTTTAAGAGGGATTATTAGCACAAATACAAGGATAGTTCTAAACTGGTGAAATACGTCCAAGTATTATCGAAGGCTTGGAATCTGCCAGAAGACCTTTTCCAACTTACCTGCCATTTCTAATAGGAAATATGCATTAGACATTGACCTACATATGAAAAGGAGGAGATATTTTAGCTGACATTTTTTACCAGGAGAGTTAACTCTGCTGTGTTCTCTAACTGTGATGAAGATTTCAATTATACACTTTATTCCACATTCCTGAGGGTTAGCAATAATCCAGTCTGTCCTTGCAGAATTTCTGAGCTTGGGCTGTGCTGCAAGTTTGGATGAACAAATCTAGCTCTTTCTTTATACTCATTTATTTCTCTTTATGGTTATTTCCACTCAGGGGACTTGTCATACCCTCTCTCCATCACCTTCAACTTTTCCAGCCTTCCCAGAAAGGAGCAAGGAAAGCCCAGTCCTTTCAGCAGCCGTACTCCATTGCACAATTTCAAAGCCAGAACTGCTGGAGAGCTGATGGGTTGGAGGGACCCTCACCTGCAGAGAGGGTCAGCATGAGGTTCAGGTTAGGTGATGCTTGCTGCCCATGGGGAGATGAAGAAGGATGAACCCGGCAAAGCGCTAGTGTAAAGTGCTGCCTTGTGCCAGCTCCTTCCCCTTTTTGGGCTGAGAAAATCTCATTCTGCAGCCCTTTCCCTGGAGAGATGGTACAGGAGAAAGTGCATGCATTGACCGCCACCCGATCGCCCCAAAAGTTCCCATCTGAGCAGGAGCCAGGGAGGGGACCTGATTGCAAAGAAGGTGAGGATGGGCACTGCTGAGATGTGTTTGCAGAGGGGAAGCTGTTCTGGTTTTAAATGTGTCTGAAGACTGTCCTCAAGGCTCAGAAACAACCCCGACTGCATCCAGGCTCAAGGAGGGCTGCAGGGAAATGCCACCTCTGCCCCAGGACGGAGGGGACAGCACTCATCAGGGCCTCCCAGGGCCGTACAGGGACTGTCACCTGCTGATGCTGGAACATGAGCCCTCTCCCACCAGTCTCCTGCAAATTAATGGAAAGAGGCTGATCTGCTGCTTTGGAGGTGTCTGCCATGTCTAAGCATTCCATAGTTCAGCCTGGAGAAGAGAAGGCTCCGGGGAGATCTTATTGCCGCCTTCCAATACCTAAAGGGGGCCTACAGGACAGCTGGGGAAGGACTTTTTACTAGGGCATGTAGTAACAGGACGAGGGGGAATGGCTCTAAACTGGAAGAGGGCAGGTTTAGATTAAACATTAGGAAGAAGTTTTTCACTTTAAGGGTGGTAAGGCACTGGCACAGGTTGCCCAGAGAGGTTGTTGAGGCCCCATCCCTGGAGGAGTTCAAGGCCAGGCTGGACGTGGCCTTGGGCAACCCGGTCTGGTGGGAGGTGTCCATGCCCATGGCAGGGGGGGTGGAACTCGATGATCTTCAAGGTCCTTTCCAACTTAACTGTTCTATGATTCTATGATTCTATGATAGTTCACTGTCCGACTGGTCCTGCTTATGTCACCCCTTCCAGTGCTTGGACTCATCCTGAGGGTCCCCCTTTACCATCCTCCGTGTGCTCTGGGCGTCTAAGGCTATCTGCCCAGCTGCCCCAGGGCCTGGCTGCTTAACTACGTTAAGGGACAGTAATTTCCTGGTGAGACAGCCAACAATCTCCCTCATTTCAAATTTTCTGTTTAATTTCATTTTCTGTTCAAATTAATGTTGTTTCCTCTGTGTTTGTCTCGGAGCGGTCTCTCTCCCATAGAAGCTCTCTGGGATTTCTGCCTTGAGCAGTCTGAAAGTGGCTCCGCAGCTTTTGGCGTCCTTGGACACCAGGTCCCCAGGTGATGCTGCCAGCAGGACAGTGCAGAGGTGCTGGGTACCTCCCTTCCTTTTCCTTCTTGGTGGACCTGGAGAGCCAAGGCATTGGGCACTTGGCTTTTGCTGTGCAAGGGGAGGTAGGTTTTGACATGGACCTCGGACACTCTTAACTCCTGCTGAGCACTGGAGAGGTACACACTCCTTCACAGCATGTCCATGAGAGGATGACAACCCTCCTTTGCCTTTTTGGTTCTGCAAACCCTGGTTTTGGAAGCAGCAAGGTCCCAGCCCTCTCATACAGCGGGGATTTGGTACCCTTACTACAAGTGGGAGCAGGTTTCTTGTCCTGAAACCAAGACCGTTCTACAGACACCCCTTGGGTACATTTCCCAAAGGTTCTCAGGTGCCACCCAGAGAGGCAGTGGAACAGGCGGTTCCCAACTCATTTTGGTATAAACTGTTCTTTGGGTGAATGCCCCAAAGTGCATGGCTGTACCCTATCTCTCTTAAACAGACAACTGCTGCTTTTGACTGAGTAGAGAGGAGAGCCTGGCTCTATACAGCTTGCCTTCACTCTCTGACGATTCCTCTGTCAAGTAAAATCTCAGTGTTAACCCATCTTTGTAAATATACTTTAAAATGTTTGGCTACAATAAAAGCAGTTCCAGGCAGGCACCAGGTGTTTTCATTAAGCCCTATGGGGTGCTGTAATTTTCATTATGTAGAAACCACTCAAACGACTCTTCAAGGATGAGAATGCAGTGCTAATAGGGCTTTCAAAGAGGGACAATTTATTGATATTACTGGAAGTTTCAGAGGTCAGCCTTCCAATGCACTAGATACTCCATGGCACAACTAAAAATACCAGGTCTCCTGCAGGTATTTTCCATTTTATGTTAATGGCAGAGTAAAGTGAAGAAAAACCGAATGCATAGAATAGCAGAAGGGTTATGTGGTGCCATGGCATTTGCTGCAGCTCCGTGAACAGAGAAATAAACTTTCCAGCAAACACCTTTAAGCATTTTTTTGTGTGTTTTAGGACTAACAGGTTTATATGGAATGAGTCATGATGCCATATTCCATTTTTAAGCGCAGTGACGCATCCAGCATAAGCCTTTCTGAAGGTGTAGTGCAGGACCTGCCTGAAGAAACCGGGCCACAGATTGGCAGGGTGGTCACCTATGGCTTGCACAGCCTGCCTCCTCCCTCCAAACGTGGAGCAGTGCCTGGGGGTCCCTGCCAAACCATGGGCTGGGGTACATCCCGTGCCCACCCGAGGGGCAACGCCGGCCTCCATGGACACGAGTGGGAATCCTGCAGTGACAGATGACAGAATCATAGAATGGTTTAGGTTGGAAAGGACCTTGAAGATCATCGAGTTCCAACCCCCCTGCCATGAGCAGGGACACCTCCCACTAGACCAGGTTGCCCAAGGCCACGTCCAGCCTGGCCTTGAACACCTCCAGGGATGGGGCCTCAACAACCTCTCTGGGCAACCTGTGCCAGTGCCTTACCACCCTTAAAGTGAAAAACTTCTTCCTAATGTTTAATCTAAACCTGCCCTCTTCCAGTTTAGAGCCATTCCCCCTCGTCCTGTTACTACATGCCCTAGTAAACAGTCCTTCCCCAGCTGTCCTGTAGGCCCCCTTTAGGGACTGGAAGGCGGCAATAAGATCTCCCCGGAGCCTTCTCTTCTCCAGGCTGAACAGCCCCAAATCTCTCAGTCTCTCCTCATAGGAGAGGTGCTCCAGCCCTTGGATCATCCTCGTGGCTCTCCTCTGGACACGCTCCAGTAGGTCCATGTCTTTCTTAAGTTGAGATGTCTTCAAGCAGCCAAATTGCAAAGCATCAGGTTCCCTTCTTTCAAGATAATCTTTCAATTCATGACAAATGCCATAGAGTGAAACAGTCAGTTTTGGAACTGTGCATGGGCCAAGTTCTCAGAGGCCCGGGCAAGGCGCCCTCACATATGTCCCATCCTGATTTGTCCACTTATTTGATCTCTTGTTAAAATTAGTGAGACAAAGACCAGCTAAATCATCTTGGGTTATTTTCAACTGATTAATCAAAACGGAAACCTGCAGTAAAGAGCTTTTCCAACAAAAATAGTGAAAAGATGTGTTTGTAGATGCTGCAATATTGTGTTTCAACAAAGTGCAACCTTGATTTTAATTTTGAAACAACTTTAATTCTTCAATTCCATGTAATTTTTCATCTCAGCCTTCTCCATGCAATGATCTTTTCAAAAGGATTTTTTGTTTTAGTGAAAATGAATTAACTCAGTTGCTCTGAACGGATCTCTGCTTTCAGTTTGACAAGCCAAAAATGTTTTCATTTGGATGAAAACTTGGAAAACGTCATGAGATGGAGAACTTCCTGGTGCTCCAAAATTAGGAATCACTTTCTCCATTGATTTCCTTCCCCATAAGTGCGGGGTGAGTCATATTGAGGTCCACCTCCCACAGTATCTGGTGGCAAATGACCAGGAGGAGATCAGAAGGATTAAAGTGGACATGAATTGATCAAGTAAAAGGCAGGAAAATCTGAAATGCATCTGTGTTTGCAGCAAGTACTGGCTGCTCCTGTGTCATGCTGACCTCCCTGAGAAGTGTTTAAAGATGTAACAAGAATTTTTTGTTAGTAAGAAGACGTTATGGAGTCTCTGCTGAGCGAATGGAAGAAGGTCGGTCTGGCCTCCCCATCACAACTGGTTCAGGTAGAGGCTCCTGGGAGCCCCATGTACTCGCTGGTGCAGGGAGAAGCTGCACGGTGCTGCGCAGGGCCCTTCGCATCGGTATTTTCTCCTCCACACATACGCAGCAGTGAATCACAAAGCATATTATTTCTTATCTAAGTTTCACCTCCAGGGAATTCAAGTGAAATACAGGCGCAGAGGAAAGCCGGCTCACTGCTGTGGGAGTATGTCAATACCTTAACTTCAATTCGGAATGATGAGCTCCCCCAGTTTTAAATCTTTCCTAAGATCAGCCCATGCCCTGAGGCAGGGTATACGGAAAATACACAAAACTAAGATTTCTTTCTTTGCAATAGAGGCATAAAACCCCCTCTTTTGGGTTGATAGATGACCTGTTGCTTCAAACTGGAGAGCCCAATCAACCAACACCAAGCTCAGGGGAGCTCTTCCTCTCACTTCTCTCCTGTTCAAGGACTCCTCCATGAGGCTCAGGTCCTACAGCTGTTTGAAATGTGCCAATAAGACATCTATTCATATGAACAGAATCCCATTCGGCTTGACATTCAATCCTGTTTCTAGGCTAAAACTTATGGTAGCATAGCAAATGCTTTACCATCATCCAAAAACTGAACAGCAAAGGGATTTTTGGCTGCTCAGAGAATTACTCAGACCTAACCGCAGTGACGGCACAGCAGCAAAATACAGCAGTTGCTTTCCTCTGAGTGTTTTCTAACTTCTTTCCAAAAGAGCATGGAGGCTGGCAAGGCCTGGTGTTCAGCTCAGAGGTGGCCAGGAAGGTTTATGTGCAATGGATCCAACTACATCCCATAAGCAAGGGACGTGGTTTAGTCCAGGACTCAGCAAGGGACCATGGAAAGAGCAAGCAGCCAAAGGACAGTGCTCAATTTTTTCACCTGGTCAGGACTTAGCCACATTCTCAAATATTTTTGGAGCCAGTGGGAGTTTGGAAATGCTCTCCCGGGCTTGCAGCTAGTTCATGCCTGCTTCACTGTGTCAAATTACCCAAGAGAGCCTCTGATGGACTGAAATGCAGAGAATAGTCTTTGTGCCAGTAAAGACTGAGGAAATGCTTTATCTTTATTTTAGCTACTCACACATGAACGTTTCTCCTGGGTAAATGTTGGACAGCCGTTACCTCCTTGTCCCTTAATGACCTCATTTTTCCAACAGAATTTATTATTAGACTTCTAAAAAATTCAGGTGGAAAACAGGTCTAAGAATCAACCAATTTTTGTTGCATCATCTCCATTTTTAACACGATTGTCTCACAATATTGCAGTGAGCACCTGCCTCTCACAACCACTGTGAAGAGTACCTAAAGTTGGAGCAATGCCTTGAAGACAAATCGTATGTAGGAAGGCTAACTACCTTTACTGTGTTACTAATAAGGTTATTTTAAACTCAAAGTAGGTCACTGAAGGAGTTTCATAAAAAGCCCCTGCAAAACACAGTATTTAAACCGTTAGCTGAGAACAAAGGACTGACAGTCTCAAATGAAAGAAGTAGACCAAGAATTAGGCAACATCTTTTAAAGGGCACCGGGCAGCAGCTACAGCAACGCGGGTGCAACTGATGGCTGTGCCAGAGCCAGCCTGTGTGGTGAGCCTGGTCCTGCACCCGTCAGAGCCCGGCTCCATCCCATCTCCACTCCCGGTTTCTATTGCCCCTCCAAAACTCAGCGTATCTGAGCACGTCCCAAAGGCCATGATGGATTTCATCGGCTTTTTGGCTCTGTGTCTTCCTGGGGAGGACAGAGAAGCTGTGAAGCCCAAGTTGATGTACTGTGTGATTTTTATTATTTTGGGGGGGGGGGGCTGATTTCTGGAGGAAATGGAGTGGAGCAAAGGTTTTAGTTGCATTTTAAAAGTTTTATGTAGGATTGAGTCCTTAGTTATGGTGCTGTCACAGAGGGGGGCTCAGCAGTGCCATCAAAGACAGCTGGAGCCTGAATCTGCTCCCTTCCCAGTGCAAGGTGGTTTAGGTGACTACTCAGATGCTCCCCAAAGATCGCCATCACTGGTCCCTGGAGAGAGGAGCGTAGGTGTCCCAATCCTGGGCGACCCTACGGGTTCGCAAGCACCAGCTCCTGTCCCCGGAGCCACAGACCCCAGCAGCCTCACCCGACCCATATAGCATTACTTTTTCTCATTAGAGAATTGGAGTCCTAACAAATGGAGATGACGGTTAAGCCAGCTTGGTTTTGTCTAAAATCCAGTGTATTAAATGCACTAGTAACACAGTTAAGCCACCTGGGATGTTCTCTTTTTGTCCACGTGTCTTTCTCGAGTGGGGGAGACTTGGTCAGTGGTGGTGGGAGAAGAGCAGTGAGGAACAGCCCTCTTGATGTGAGCCCACCATCATTATGGCCACGAGGCATGCCAAAAACAGCCCATAACCTGAAACACCTGAAACCCACTTATAGATAAAATAAGCTAGAAATACGCACATGGGGGAAAAAAACCCAACCAAACCAAATCCACCCTCCTACACTTTGCTAGCTAAATTCACACTGTAGTTGCAGCTATGCTTATCCACAAACTTATACTGGATTTTACATGAGATTGCATGGTGTGTGCCAATACACAAGTTATTTTGAGCGTCAGCAAGCCATGCTTCGCTTTGCTAATGAAGCCTCTCTCCCCCCGCTCAGAGGCTGTGGACCCCCTGGGTGTCACTGTGTCCCAAAGGGTTTGTACACCCACAAACCCCATTTTGTCCCAAGCAAGCAGCTCATCCTGGGATGATTGCTGGAGCTATTAGCAAAGAGCGTAGATGAGGTACATTACTGATGTAATGATAACAAATGGAGGCTTTCACTAATCCGCACAGTGCAACGAGCCATTGCCCTTCCATAAAATGAGCCAGATGCTGATGCTTTGATTTAAAACTCGGAAAAGTACGAGCATTTCAGTTCACCCTGGGTTTTCAAAAGGACACTTTTGCAGGAGAAGGGACCTTTTCCCCTAATTCTCCATGCGTGAAGCTTCATGACACCTCACAGGCAACCTGGGCTTAGCTTGTAAAGAAATGGGACTAGACCAGGGCAGCCAGGGGGGAAGGCTGGGGCTGGATGAGCTGCTGGTGTAGCACAAAAAAAATGTGGTTGTGATGCACAGACCTGGCTAGAGAGTGGCTCGCTGCGGTGTTTGATTGCAAATGTTTGCCAGGAGGGAGGCTGAGCTGCTCTCTGGGGCGATCTGTAATTAAGTCCAGGTTAAGGTCCTGTGCAGTGCTCTGTCAGCTGTTTTAATCAGACTTGCAGGAGGTAATAAAGCCCCTTGTCTGGAGTGCAACCGGAGGGGAGAGGGGACTCGCAGATGACAAAAAGGCAGAGCGCAGGCTAGTGCTAAGTGACTGATCCACAGCAGCCCCCTTGTGCCATCGAGGCTGCTTGCTTTTTTCCACAGAAACGGTTATTGCTGCAACGTTTTTCTCCTGAAAAGCACAAAAATGGACTTATTGTGCCAGACCAAAGGCCCAGCACACCCAATCCTGGCTGCAACTGGAAAACTTACAGAAAAGGTTGCACACCAGGAGTTTGTCTGCCCCTGGGGCACCAGCACTGGGAGGATGTCCTGGCTGGAACCCTTAGGCAGGCATGATGTTCAGTAGCCACAGATGAAGTTCTCCTCCACAGATGCAGCTGATCCCACTTGAAACCGTTTACACTTTTGGCTCCCACAGCTTTTCCCATGGTGAGTCCCCCAGTGCAGTGATGGCACTGCTAGAAGAAAGGACCTAACTTGCCATAGGCACCTTGCCTGGTGATTTCTGTGGAGGTCCCTGCAAACTTGGTAGAGCTGGGCAATCTCACGTGAAATACCTGAAGTGAAACTCAAAGCTGTTGTGAACATCTCATTAAGCTAAATCTAAGAGCAGACACCTGAGTGGATCAAATATCCCTCTCCGAGGCAACAATGAGAGTACCGAGCACAGGCTGGGAAGCAGGATAGATGCATTGGCCCAGCAGCACTGGACCTACCTAGTCAAGTGTGTACACTAAAATATGGGCAGGGGGCTCAGGTGCAAGGTCGTACCTCAGCTAAGACATAAGTGTAGGTGTATCTTTTCTGCAGCTGTGAAAAAAAGTTGATTTCTGGAGTTTGGAAGGCTTCCTTCCCTGATTCACTTTGGCCTTCTAATACGCTAATACTTGTCCATGACTGGACCTACCTGTAAATAAATTAGACTGAAATATTATACTGCACCTGAGTCAACTGATTTCTTTCCTGGCAGTGAGATACTCCTTTTCTGCAGCCCAGTATTTCCTGGCCAGTGCAATAATCACCGTGTATTTTCAGTTCAGTTGCAGTAGCTTTCAGGAGCCACTTGGTACCCACTCTTATTTTTATTCAGTTCAGTTCCCTGTCCTCCAATTTATGTCTTAAATGAGAGTCCCAAAAATCTCAGTGATTCCTCTTCTGAATCTTATTTAATGTTACCCAATCAAAGAGGACCTCAGATTATTTATTTCTGTAAATAACTATTTCAACCATTTCATTTTTATTCCTACAACCATATACTGTCTGCAAACCAAAATATCGTGACAGGTTGGGAGCTCTTTGTTTTGTGATTAGCATTAAGGTTGGACCAGATGATCTTTCGAGGTACCTTCCAAGCTGGGCTGTTCTACGGTTCTATGAAGAGAACCCACAAAAACCTCGTAAAACCAGAGAAGAGGAGAATAGAGTTCTAGTTCATCCATTCCTATTAGCCTGAAAGATATGTGCAACGTAAGTGTGTTTTTATACAATATAATTTTAAACCTAATTGTCATTTTAAGATGCAGTAATTAAGAACAAAATCACTACTGATTGGTGTGGCAGCAGCCTGGGTTAGGTACTATGAGGATGAAGCGAACATTAGGAAATGCCACAACAAATTGGCCCTAAATTACATGAAGCTGCTAAAAATATAAAGCTTTAATTATTAGCTCATAACACCAAGTGAGAAAAGAAAATGCTGCCATAGTGACAAGGTGCAACACCAGCATATCTGCACGTCGTTGTAATCACATTTGTTAATTACAGTGGCACGTGGTGATGAGGAGCAATCTGTTGGAGAGTGCTGGTCCAGCATGCAGAAAGGGACTCGCGGGCAGGGAACTGTGGAGAGGCGGAGAGGGGACCCGGCAGAGGGTCAGCGTTCCTCCCAGGTTGGCTGCGGAGGGAGAACGGGGGTGCGCAGCCCCCCACTGGCAGTCACAGAATCACAGAATCACAGAATTTTCAGAGTTGGAAGGGACCTCTAGAGACCATGTAGTCCAACTCCCCTGCTAAAGCAGGATTGCCTAGAGCACATAATAGTCAGCGTGCGTGGGCTGCCTCCTGTCCACCCGCCCAGCCTTGGGGTGACATGGGGTGTACTCCACGTCCAGGTGGGACTTTATTTTGCTCCAGCCTTTTCCCTGTGCCCACTGGCTTGTACAGGGGCGATCAGAGGAGACGGTGGTGCCCAGCAGAAGAACGCGCCCCACTGTGCCCCTGCTCCTCACCCGCAGCATGGGGAGGACCCCGGGTACCTTACAAGGAGGCCTTCTGCGAGTGCTTGAGATGTTTATCAGGTGGCATGCTGCCTAATATATACCTGGAGTCTTTCACATTTGCATTTCACACTCCTCCATACACTCAGATGGACGTTTTCCCAATTAACTTAACTCCTGCTAAAGCTGGCAGAACCAAGGCAGCAGGAAATATTATCTTGAATGTCAGGGACTTAAAATATAACCTTTTCAGAGCATGGTCAGACTCTGACCACAGCTGGGGCCTCTAAACGATACTTTAAAGGAGATAAATAATATAATAATAGATAATAACAAATGTCAAGTTTGTCATAACTTGAAAATGCAATTTACCTTCTCAGCCAGAGGGAATGTACGCTTGTATGTTGTTCTTTGCCGTTAATGTTCTGCCAGTTAATGTACTAGGTTTCTATAATTATCAACCCTCCTTTCATTATATTGGTGGTTGATTGAATAGTTGGAGATACACGCTTGCACCTCAGCCCACATCTTGGCCCTTGATTTATCAAATCTCAGCAGCCAAGGCTCTGCCTGTTTAATAAAGATGGAACGACTCAGGGGAGTTCTGGAGATCGTTGCCGTTTGCAACAGAAAAAATAAATTGCTACAGCTTTGATCTGAGCAGTTACCCCTGTCCGCAGCACACTCGTTAATTAGATCTAATGATGGAATGCTGCAGACAGATTTTAAGAAACTTCTTAACAAAGTTTGGGAGACGAGTGCTTGTAATTGTTGTTACCTGTGCACAGGGCTGGACAAATCTGGGAAATATTTCACATGCTCCTCAGCACTGCTGAAATATCCGCAAGGTGCCGGCTCAGTGGCGTACCGGGTTCGGAGAGGAGGGCGGCGTGAGGTGTGCTGCAGGCAGGGCTGCACGCTCCCTGCCCACACGGCTCAGCCTCCCGACAGCACTGCGGAGCTGCCTGGCTTTCCCACTAAGCATCTGCTGGTCCCTAATGGGGCAGGAGCCTGATGACCTTGTTATATTGGATTTGTTATACTGGACACTCAGGTCCTGGTCAGAGCGGTTTAATCTGTTGGGAAAAAAAAAAAAAAAGTACAAAGACCCGTTATCTAAAGTCTCTAATGTCCCCCTTTTTCACAATATGTTTTGTGTATAGGTTAGAGAAACAAAAATCTGAAAGCACGTTTTTTACAGAAGTATAGTGTCTAAACACAAATATTTAAAAAAAAAATATACGGGATTTTGGTGCATTGCATATTTTCCCATGCTTTCTTGATGTTTCTTCTGATGTACATGTTTTTGGGGGGGGATGGAAATCATAGCCGTTTCCAGAATAGGTGGTCCCTCCTCCTTGAATATATTTTAAAACTGAAGATCACTCTTAAAAAACTCTAATTTTTGAAGCACGTTATTCTTTTCAGCTATGTTAACATCTTCTGCAATGGTGGCTTTTTCATTCTCCTTAACCCACCTGCCCTGAAGATTTTTCATATTTCCAAGCCCAAGAAAATGGTGTGAAATGTGTTTAGATGTGCCACACTCAATTCAGCTTTGGGTAAATCAGCAAATCCACCTGTGTGTACAGCCTGCAGAGCAGAGGCCAGTGCTGGCAGCTGCGGTGGGGACAGCAATGACAGGGATGGTAAGAAGATGGGCTTTATTGACAGAGCATCATGTGCACTTGCGTTCTTATCTTCAGCATTGCCAAGAAATATTGTCAGAATGGGGACCTCAATTATCATAAGAGCTCATAAGATAATTAACTGTATAGATAAAACCAGCCAACAAATTGATCCAAAGCAAAAAGACAGAGAAGGGACATGTCAACTGTCAATTAGGAAAATATCCTGTTATCTTCAGGCTTGCAGTGGTGCAGCCGCTGCTGGTTTTGAAGCATGGCAAAAAGAGATGGGAAACCACCAGAACAACACCGTGTGAGTAGTAGAACTTAAAAGGTGGGCTCAGATACTTTAAATATGAAGTCCTATAATCCATAAAGTAAAATGTAAAGTGCCTTCTGACAGCTAGGAGACCCGATGATTCGGAAAAAGATGTACCTAACAAAAAAGACCCCACAAGTTGGTTGTATCTTTGAAGGGCAGAGCACTGCATCACAATTTTTACAAGCGATTTGAATATTTCTGTACTCAGGGAGTTGCTCTGGCAAAAGAAATACATCTACTGATACAATAGTTTGCAAACTCGGCACCTAAACAGAAATTAAGGCCAAACATTTCACAAAGCTAAGTGTGAGAACAAAGAGGTTTTCATTTGAATCCAGCGTGCTGCCAAAGCATCTCTTGTTCGCAAGTGCTATCTAGAAGATTAAAGAGAATGAAGTTTGCATGTTGTAAGGCACAGCTAACCTTACATTTCTCCTGACATTCAGATGATGTAAGATTCCCCATCTGCTCAGATTTGCCCTGCTGTGAGACTCGCTGTATTGCCTTGAACAGACAGAGAGGCACGTGGTCCATCAGACGGGCATCTCGTCTGGGAGACAGGCTGCCTGCTGGGCTCAGGGCACAGGTATGGAGCAGTGTCCCGCAGCCTGGCCCTCGTGCCGCGCTACCCACCCTCACACACCCTCCTCCCTCGCTTTTCTCTTTCAGATAAATAAATAAAGCATGAATCAGACCAGAGAGAGTCTAAATCACATGCAAAATGTGCTTCTGGAATAAAAATCCCTGTTTTTCAGTAATTATCGTACTTAAAGCCCTGTCCGAAGATTATTGCCAGTAAAGGCAGTGCTTGCACGGACTTCAGCAGCCTGCAGCCTGGGCGTTTGCTGCTGGAAAGCGTCTGCTGCATCTCCCTAGTTCTCTGGTGTCTCTGAGATAATAACCAGTGCAGCCAGTTGGTCTGACCAAGTGGCTTCGATGGGAAGCCGGGGACGGCGGCTGGGAGCCATCTGGGTGCATGGATATTAATAATGCCTCTAATGTCACAGGGTGATTAAGGCAGAGATGATAGGCAGCCACAATCTCTGTTTTTGGGGATGTGGCAGCTGCTGGCGGGAAGATGCAGACTGTGCAAACCCGAGCGCATCACCAGAGCATCACCCTTGTGCCCGTCCCCTTCAGGGACCCAAAATCTGCCTCCCAGGAAGACGCAAACTTGAACAGATCTGGGTGGTGAAAATCGGCCTCTGGAAGACGTTTCGTCTTCTCCCGCTGATTACGAGGCATCTGCTGTATTCTATTTTTCTGAAACGCTGCTAATGTCAGCTATCTCAGCTTGCAAATGTGGGTGAGCCATCCACTAGCATGAGCCATGGCTGAGGTCGCTCCCAGGCTCTCAGGCTTTCAGATGAGATCGGCTCATTTTCGCCTGCAGACTTGCGAAGGGACTGCATAACCTTTCTATAGGCACTGCAGACCGCCTTGGCTCTTTCACAGCTTGTGGGAAAACAAAGCACAGAGCAAGTCTAAGGAGGGGCCCCATGCATTTTCAACACCTGATGTAACTGCAGAATTCTTAAAATGCCATGAACCAAATGACTTTTTAAAACGAATTCAACTGCACTGTCCATTCATAAATTAGCAGTTATCCCTCCATTACAATTTCTAGGAGCGTGAAGCATGAAAAAATGCACTTTGAGAAAAAAAAACCCGAAGAGATGCAAGAAAAAACATTTTATAATCCACTGCAGCTCAGTTCATCATCAACATCTGATGATGGCTGCTCACAAAGCTGACAAGCAGTCACTAGCACGATCACGGCCTCTTCGCCCCCATGTAGCCTCCGGGGCGATGCAGAAGGTGACCGTGTGGCACGTTTCTGTGCACAGTGCTTCTTGTGGGCATCCTCACGAGCACAGAGCCCCAGCAACCTGCAGCATCACCACATCCCCCTTCGGTTCCCAGACTTTAGAAACAGCTTGTGCAAGGAAAGAGCTCCCCCAGCCCAGTTCTGCCTCCTGATGGGCAGGAGCTGGAGGAAGCCTCAGCTCCCTGAGCAGGATAGGGGAAGGCAGCGCCCGGGGTCTGGGCCATGTCCAAACCACAATCTGCAGTGGAATTCGCGTAAAGCATCCCCTCGGAGCCTGCATCTCTCCTCTGACTTCAGACCCCAGGGAGGCCCCAGGCACGGCTCCTGCTGCTGAGACAAACTTCCTCCACCCTGGGACAGTAAGACGGATTCAGCTTCATAGGGGAAAACATTACCTGGAATCAAACAAGAGACCTGTGACCTCAGGCGACTGCCCCCCATCTCAGGGAGGTGCCCCGTGCTCTGCTCCCCTCCGCTGCAGCTGTTGCCCCTCAGCTCGGCACCCAGCACCCACCATGCAGAGGCGATTAAAGCCCACAGTCGCACGCATCATTTTACAAGAAGCCTTTTCCTCACCCGGAGCGTCTCCTGCCCGCTCTTGCTGTGCTCCCATTTCTACCGGTGCTTTCGGTTTCCCACATTTCAGCAGCATCTGATACCTTCCAGCAGCAACACGACTGGTGGCTGTCTCCTGCAGCTCCTGCCACCCAGACCTGTCTGCCGGCCACGGGAAGTGCATCGCTGGCACCGAGCCTGCATCTAACCAGCTGCGTGCAAACGTGGGAGACAGAGGTGCAATTCGTTATAGCTTTTCATTATTTTTTTCCCCCTCTTCTCTGCTGCTCCTATGAGAAACACCACCCGTTCCCACCCTGATCGCCCATTGATGCCGCAGAGCTGGGCTGTCTCCTCCCGAAGACCCTGCAGGAGCGAGGAGGGGGAGCAGGAGCTAACTGCACAGCTGTGCTGGCAGCGGCAGTGTGTCTGTGTGTGTGTCTGTCTGTGTGTGTGTGTGTGTCTGTGTGTGTCTCTGTGTGTGTGCAGGGACAGGGGAGGGCGCAGCCTGGATCCTGCCTAATGCTAGGCTGCTCTGGGCTTCATTCACATCTCTCCATAACTGCTGTCTGGTTAAACTCACAATTTTCATGAGTTAAATCCCTCCCCTGCACCTCTTAATGCATCCTGGGCTCCAAGAGGCTTCCTACACTGCTAAATCATTTCTAGGAAAAGAGCTCTTCACCTATTGTCATATCTGATCTGTCCTTCTCCTAAAGGCATTTCTCTGACATGAACTGAAACATGTAAGAGCTGGAACCTTCTACGATGTTTGTTAAGTGTAAAATACTGAGATGACTTAATGACACAAGTATCTTTTTTCCTTTTCTGCTTGGATACGACCCAAGCTGCGCCCATTGTATCAGCCTCCCAAAGATTCAGCCAAGCCGGCCCTATTTTACACGCGAAGCTGTCACATCCACGTCACGTCAAATGCAATCACCCAGTTAAGGGGGAACGTTTCTCCTGGACACCAATGACAGGTGCCAAAGTCCCCTTAGATTTGAAAATTGGTGCTGTGTGTTCCTGGTTACATAAACTTCTGCCCTGATCTGCACCCTTGGTCGTCAGCTTGTGAAAGTGCCGAGTGCCCAAGCATCACAACGGCTGGAGAAACACGTCTTGGTCGTCTCACACACTGCAGCAGGAGCAATGGGCAAATTGCTTCTTTCTTCCACCTTTTATTATCATATATTTCCTTTTTTTTTGTTTTCCTTTCCAGGAGACTCTCACTATCTCAGACATCCTTGTCATTTTTCAGAGTATTTTTAATGCATCTTCTCAATTTTCCCTTCAGTTGTCTTTCACATGTCACAGCTCATATGGCGGGGGCTCATTGTAATGCGTGTCTATCCATTTGTCTTCCTAAATCCCTGCAGGTTTTAGGGGTGGTATTTCAGTATTTCTGAGTTGTCTTCTCTTTGTACTGCAATGTTTCTTAAGAAAAGTTGCTGGTGTTGGGATCTGTCCAGAGCAACGAGTTAAAGAGCTTCACATACTCAGAAGAGTGACGACAGCATATGAAGAAGTAAGTGTTCGGAGAGCCTTGGGATACAAAAAGCCAAAGAGGCATAGAAATCACAGGTCAAAAGTGGAGTCCCTCCTTCCCTTGCCATGTGGGGTTTTGTAACATTATATATTGCTCTGCAGTGGTGCAGAGCCCGAATGTGCCTAAATATGGGATATTGGGTAACAGCTGTTTCCCTGTGAAACTGCCCACTGATGCTTGTTGAACACCTGTATACATCAATAAATACATGAAAAATAAAATAAATGAAAATTCTGCAAATAAGTTTTGCTCTGAGAGGAGTAAATGGGTTTTCTTCAGTAAACAAAGTCTAAAGCAGTTTTGGCTGAAAGTTTGTGAGCACTATCTGAGCAGAGGACCCCTTCCAGATGAAGACGTCTTCCCGATCAGGCCTTGGCAGTTCTTTTCCCTCTCCTCCCCAGCTGCTCTCCTGCACTCCTTCAAATAAATTATGCAAGGATTTCTCTGATGGCCCCTCACTAATACATCATGGCTTGGATTAGTCTCCTTGCCAGTATTGATGGCAGCAGCAGTTGCTCTCAGGCTGAGCAAGGTACTCAAGTGATACCTCTTGCGTAACGTTGATCTAATGAAGGATCATCACTTATTAGATGGAGGGAAGAGAGTGGAAGAGCGCCAGAAAAGTCTTCTAAGCAAAAAGGGTTTTAATTAGCTCTCCAAGCCTCTAAGCCAAAGCAGAGCTTTCAAATCAGATGCTGCATGCTGTTACTCTGAATTATGCCGGACCCTGTTTCAGCCCCGTAGCAGCAGAGGGCATAATTGAACCAAATCTGAATTTTTTGATCCTTCCTATTATGTTTTCTTTCTGTTAAGCAAAAAAAAAAAAAAAAAATCCCCTTCATTTCAAATTTTGCTCCACTTCAGAGAGAGAAATCACATCAACCCTTCAGAAGTCCCCTGTTCCTCATTTCTCTGTAACAGCTACAGAGAGGTCTTTTTAAAGGGATTTTAGCATATGTTTTGTGTGAAGCAGGCACGAGAAGCTGTTTGGCAGCATCACTTCCCATGAAGATGGCAATCTCCTACAAGAAGCTCAGAAGAAGTGGAGAACTGGCTTTGGACACATGGCCAGGGCAAACCTCTGCACTGCTCTGGTGCGGAGCCGTTCCTGCATCCCTGTCTCGGGCAGCATCCCTGGCTAGAGGCACAGGAGCATGCACGCACTCAACCGGGGCAAATTAAACACACTGTCTTGAAACCAAGCTGCCTTCTCTGAACTGAGGCATGAACCTGCCCTGGGTAAGAGAGTTTTCTAGGAAATTTTTGCAGGTTTCCATGCAAAACGGTATTTTTTTTTTCGCTCTCTGAGCACAGGTAGGATCTCACTGCACTATACTCTCATAGAGAGCACACAGGGACCTACTCCAAAGAGCTGACAAGTGTCAAGAGGAGCTTCCTGACAGATGAGGGAGTAGGAGGAAACACAAATCAAAAAGGAGTGGGGAAATAGGTCACGCTGTTGCTATATTTGTAAGCATACTATTGATTAACCAACAGACTCAAGCAGTGCTTAAACAAGGTGTGTGCTCATGTTCCCTTGACTTTTTAGTGATGCTTCATTAAAACAGTCAGAAAAAAAGAACCCGAAACATTCCTGTATGAATCTCCCAAAGCCCTGAAAGCATAGCCAAGCTGAAGCAAGTTTTCTGGGCCCCAGCTTCTAGGTTGGGGGCACGAGAGTTTGTGCAATGTGTCAGTGCATTAGTGCGTGACCCTCTCATTTTGTTAAACTCAGCCCAACATTACCACGAATAGTTGGACGATGAGCAGATATTTGAATGGTATTTGTACAGAAAGTTCTAAAAATGTTCTACTGTTATTTTATGCTTGACTGCTGTTCAAGTCAATGGGGTAGTACTGTAGGTAAAACAGTACTTAACAAATACCCAACAGTTATATTAAGGTAAATGAACCTCAAAATGCATGCTTCAATATTCAAATAATCAGCATGGGCACATCAAAAGAAGAGCCCCACGTCCAGCTGACAATAAACCCCTAACTGGCATCAGCCATGCAGGGCTGCTCTGCCATGGCTGGCATCACGCCTTGCCCATAGCTTGGCACAGGCAAGCACCGGGTCTAGTGGCACTGGCCAAAATTAATATCTCCTTGAGTGGGGTGCCAAGTCTTCCAAAGCCAAGTTGCACACTATGCCAGGCACTTGTGAACATGGTCTCTTGCACTTCTATTTTCTCCCCTTACAGGGCACCCAACAAAATGATGCGTCCTTCTCAGTTGTAAGAAAGGTCTTCTCCAGCTGCATGTTGGCTTGCCATGAGGAGGAGGACAGAGACTACGCCGAGAGCTGTACCCTACCAAGGCACTCGGAGAAACAGCCAAGCTTGGCGCTCTTCTCTTTTGCTTTCCAACCTTGCTGTTGAGTGCTTCAGTCTGAAACTTCTTGAGCGTTCTGAGCCATAGGGTCCGATGGGCATTTTAGGAACATTTTGAAGGAGAAAAAGTGTTTGCAGGCAACTAAGGGAGCCCACCAGCACTGGCGGAGTTGATGACAGGGGTGCAGGAAGGCTCACAGAAGCTTCTATGAAATTGATACAATTTTTGGAGGTTTCTACATATATTTAATTAAGGAATGATAATATAACCTTTTTCATTAAACGCTCTGGAAGCCCTGTAGGTTCCCCTTGATGGAAGGTACTATGAAAGCGGCTGAGATTTGCTCTCATTAAAATCCCCCCTCCCTACAGACACCCCCTCAGTCTAGGTGTGCTGGTCCCAAAGCATTGTAAGCCAGTTGGAGACCTGGGACCCATTCAATAACCAGGCACCCAGCGGCCCTTCCCTGCAAGAATGTGGTCAAGAACAGTTAACCTTCAAAATATCTTAATTACCAGGTCAGCCTCGGAAATGGTACCAAGAAAATCGCTGTGTATATAAAATATCTAGGAAAATCCTTTGTTTCTGAAGCAGTTTTGAAAGAGGAAATGAAGAAAAAAATATTAAGTCTTTCTTTCAAAGGAGGAGCCCTCCGCTAGCTCTCTCAAACCCAGAGAAAATCAAAATGACTGAGGATTAAATGAATATGGATGGCTGGGTGCTGCATTGCACTGATAAGAGCCTCTCCAGTTCCGCTGGCAGCACCATCCGTCCTCACCCTCGGGCTCCCCGTATCCCTCCTGCTCCCCGAGGCAGTGCCCGGCCGATGAGAGCTGCCCGCACAGTGAGGAGGAGGAGTGTGGGGAGGAAGGAGCAGAGCCAGCAGCACCATCACAAGGGCTTTGGCTTTCAGAACCCCCCAGGCACCGCTCTTGTAAGCTGGATGAGAACGTGCAGCGGTGCTCACCCCTCTGCGGAGGATTTCCCCTCAGCCCCACGGTTTGAAGGGAGGGGAGGCACAGAGGGTCCGGCAGAACAAAGCGATGGTCTCAGCTGCAAAGGCAATAGGCATCTGCAGTCCCTACAGCGTCCCTGTCACCTGGGGGTGGAGTTGAGGGGTCTGGAAGAGGCACTCACTTTGCTCCTTCAGCTGCAGCAATCTCGCCATCTGAGAAAGTTAATCAACCAAATATTGTTCTTTTGTACTTAATCTACAACTGCTTATTTTTGACAATTATCCTAATTTCCCACTCCCACTCCCCAGTGCTGGCAAACAGCCAGGAGCCTCCCTGTTGGACACGCAGCCCCGTGGCCAGCAGAGCCTTCAGGTCTCAGCGTCGCTCAGAGGCACGCTCGGTGACATGCCATGCTGTGTCGCGCTCTGCCACGCTGCCTGTCACCACCTACATCACTGGCTGAGGCAAGGAGCCATGCTCTGAGCTGAGCAGGTCCCATGGGCACTGTGCCGCTTGCGGCTGGGGCTGCTGGGCGATGTGCTTCCCTCGAGCACTGTACACAGCCTTGGCTCTGCTTAGCTAAAGCAGCTAGGCTCTCATAGACCTCTTCCATATACCCCCAGCACCCTAATACCCCACTCAGGACCTCTTTGTTTGAGATGAGGGCTCATCAGTGCCCGGTTAGATCCATGTTAGTGTTGGAAGCAGCTCTCTGCTGCTGCATCCTTGGATCCCATTTCCCTGATCCATACTTCACGTCTTTCAGTCTATTAGCAAAAGATACATGGAGAGCAATCTTTTCCAAATAATATGCCCTCGACTTACAGCAGAAGTGCTCGTTAAGTGCATTACCTGGCGCTTTGATTCTACTAAATTACATCCCATATTTATTCCCCAGTGGTCAGCTCTTCCCTGTGGTGAAAATGCCTCCAGCTTGCTTTCCTTGCTAAACTTTGTTAGGACATAGTTTGCAAAGGCTGTTAATCCATGAAATAGGCTCAAGCCTGGGCCACTTTTTGAGGACCAGCCCCTTTGCCATGTCTTTAGCCTGATCTTGTGCTAAAAAGAGGCTGGTTTCTCACCCTTATCCAACTTTTTGAAATCATCGCCCAGTTTTCACACGAGTCCTTTCTTAACTATCATAACCAATAATCTCCCCTGGGGACACCATCAGCAAGCAATTTGCAGATGTCCAATCCTGTTAGACCTGCCACACTCCTCTTGGTTTACAGATCAGCTATTGTATTTGACTGACAGAGATGACAACCTCTTTAATGCCTCTTTTCCCCAAATCCTTGGAGACTTCAGTGCAATTCACTGTTGAGTAGTTCAAGCTAATAAACTTTGGTGGAAGCAATTAGAAGTGCTTGGCTGCAAGTAGCTGTGATCATGTAAAGGAGGAAAAGGCCCATGTTTACCCCATCCCTAGCAAGTCGCGGTCCCTTGGCCCAGCCTCGTTTCCCCCATGGGCTGGTAATGAGCTACATTCTCTGTGTTCATCACACGAAGACGGTTCTGGTGTTCTAAAAAGAGCTCTATGTTTAAGCTCATATTCAGAGTTGATGCAATTCAGCACCACTCCTTTGCCTGCCAGCATACGGCATGTTTGCACAATATAAGGGAGTTTCTTTACAGACAGCAAAGTATTAAGATAGCGACGTTGGCCCAGTTGGGTGGTGTGCTCCAAAAGCGATGCCAAGTAATGAGTGGGAAGTTTGAAGCCCTCACCCCCATCCAGACCATGAACGCCGCACGGCATGGTAACTCATGAGCATGGAAATACTACAACAGCGTGCAAAATCAGTCCCTCTCCCAACGCCCATACTCCCCACCTGTGCACAGACACTAGTCTAATTTCTTTTTTCCTTCAAGTCCTCAGATAGTTATTCTTCATTACCATATCATATGACTTTCATATACTTGCCAGTTCAGCCAAGGATATTCTAGGCTAGAGCACATGTAACGAAATACTGGCTTTTTATTGAATATGTGTGAGACCCAGACTTGGCCACCAGCTCAGACAGAGGTACTTCCCAGTGCCGTTGTACCTTTTCTGCAGCCAGTTCATCTCCTTCAGCAGAACACAAAGGATCGAAAGAACTCAAACTGTTTCTGAATCGAGAAAATACGCCCCAGCCCTCCTGATACTTGCAAGTTGGTACTGGAATGGCAGGAAAGCAGCCCAAAGGGAGTCATCTCAAACCTCAGCTGTGGCTCAGCTGGGAATAACAAGGGCAGAAGTGGAGCCCCATTCCCTGAGTCCGTGGCTTTCCTAGGCCACCCAGGTACAGCTGTACAAAGCCTGGGGTTGGATGCTTTCCTTCTCATCTCCCCTTGACACTCTCAGCTTTCTTTACACTAGTTCTAGCAAGCATAAGGCAGTAAAAATGGATGGCTTTTGGTCAGCTCAGCTGATATCCTGTGACTCCGCAGCTGTTTGATCCAGCAAGAAGGGAACAGAGCACAACAGCTCCTTTCAGCAGCAGCCCCAAGGCATGTGGTTCCGAGCTATGATTTTCTGATGCCGTGCCCCTCACCACGTGCCCCAGTCCCCTGCCACCTTAGTAGCTCTCCAGGAGGCCCTCTCCTCTTTTTCCACTTCTCTTTTCAACTGGAGGACCCAAAACTGGATGGTTTACACCAGGTGCATCAAGGGGAGGGGGAAAGGGAAAATAACTTCCCTTGATCTGTTGGCCAGGCTTCTGTGGAAGCTCTTAGGCACATAGTTAGCCACAGCTTAGCAAGCAAAGGTAGGAAAATGAATTCCCCTGGCTTCTCTGGGGAAGTCGGCTCCATGCATGTGCATTTTGTGAGACCATTTGACCTGTCCAAAAGAGCCAGATGCTCTGTACCAGCCCTTTGCCATTAGCTGCGGGATTGCTACCACCGTCCTTCCCCTCGGGGTTCAGAGAGCAATTTTACCGCTGCCATGAATGTTTGCTGGAAGAGGCAAAGCAAGCACGGTGAGATGTGGAAAAGAATGCCAGGCTCGGCATAGGGTGATGGAGCCCGGAGCGGAGAGGCCGGGGGAGCCTCGGCCCCCGGAGCCGCGGTCCCCAACCGCCGCCGCCGCCGCCGCCGCGGGAGAGCCGAGACGCGGCGCGGGCAAAAGGCGACGTTCGGCCCCATCCAGTGGCAGCTCAGCAAATTGCAGGAAAACGCAGCTAAACCCGTCGTGGGTGAGGATTAGATATCGACGTATTTCGTTCTCCTATTGCCCTGCCGCCAGCCGAGTTACCGATGTTACGCTCTTTTGCAAATGCAAAGGGCGCTGGATGTTTGTAGCAGCGCCGATTTAAGCTGTTACACTTGCTAAAGGGGAAGCTTAGAAACAGTCATTTTCTTTGCAACAGTTAAGTGAAGTTAATTTAGGAAGTACTAACTTGCTTTTTTTCCCCAGTACCGCTATTTATAATAGCTGTTCTTCACTGGAAGTGTTGTCAGGTTTGTAAGACTCTAGCATAATATACAGGCAATTATTTAGTGTAATGCTTAGAAATGTAGCTAAGATACCAGTATGTGTCTGTGCTTCGCACATAAGTGTGTACAACTACCTTATGTGCTGCATAAGTGGGTTACAAATGATACAGTTTTGGTGAAAGGCAACGTGGTTGGTTTTAGCTCCAGCCGAGGCTGCAAACCACCCCATTCCCTGACCCTTACCCCAAAACAACCCAGGCAGGGCCACAAGTGCAACCTTGCAAATACAGTTTCCCACTATCAGAAGCTTCGTACAAAATGAATTTTGGATTATTAAATGTATTACCCTTCCCGTGAACCACAAGCTTAGAAACCGCAAGTGCGTATTTCAGCACTTGAACGTTGTCGCAGAAGTAAATGGATATGAAATGATGCTGTTACTGACATTGAAGTGTTGTCCAGGGTTAAGAATCCCAGGGCTTGTAATGAATCAACAAATAGTTGATGTCCTGATTTCTAATGCTGCCTACACAGGTAGGGAAGAGTGCAGAACAGGCTCTGCCGTTTGCAAGTCCCTGCATCCCAGCTCAGCTCCATTTCAAGCACACTCAGGAAATCTTCATAGGACAAAAAGTCATGAGAAAGTCTGTGAGACTCTTGCACAGGAGAAAAGTTTCCAGCAGCCCTTGCTGTGGCTCATGAGCCATGTTCTCTCCTCCACATGCTGATCTGTCAGCAATGAAACGGCTCCTTGGTATCGCTAGAAGGGGCCCACCCAGCTGGGAAAGCAGCTCCATCTCCAGCTAGAGATCCCCAGTTTAAACTCAACCAACCTGAGACCATTTGTGATTACCATCAGTATACTCAAAATCTCCCTGTCAGTTAGGTGCTTTCCTTCTCAAATAGCTGTGAAGAGCTTTGAAAGCAATTCTGTAACCGTATCGTTAATTATTTTCTCTCCTCCTCACCTTCTGTTATGTTCATTTATGGAAATATCAATCTAAAACCTATTTCTTCCGTGCAAATGAATGCAGGCACTTAAAGAAAAGATCAGCTGATTTGTTTCTACCTCAGCACGAAGTATCCCACAAAAGAAAAAACCTGCACCTCTGCTACTGAAAACCAAAAAAACCCAGACTTTGTTGAATATTGATCATGATGGTCTTGCTGCTTTTGGATCCAGAGCACAACTTTTCTGATGGATCACACACATGGAAAGCCACCACACCAGCCACCCAGCCAGAAGGGCTCATCCCATCGCCTTGGCTCCAGCAGCATGTGCTGGCCAGATCGGAGATTTAACAGAGGGCAGAGATAGCAGGCCTGAAAGTGATGCAGGCTCCAGCAACGTCCATTGAAATTCAATATAATTCCAATAATCTGCTAAAAGGTCACTGAATAGTGAGTAATTCAGCACGCAGCCGATAGCAAGATGATAGTGTTACTGGCACACAGCCTACGCGCTCTCACAGATAACTTGCTAAGTGAGGCCATTTTCCCTGAAAGACAAAGCGCAGGCTGGAAGCACAGCCCTCTCACCGAGAGCTGGGATTTTCGGTTTAATTTCATGTTAGAGGATTTCTAACGCCCCCAAGGCACCCAGCTGGATCCTGGAAAGAGAAAACGAGCGGATGCATACGCCTAACCGCTGCGCCTGTAAGTTACCACGTGTCTGAAACAGCAGCCAAAAAACAATAGCATCGCTGGGGAAATCACTCGTCTGGAGGGAGAAAGCGGGGGTCCTTGTTTCTGGGTGCTCAGAGGGTGCTGTGGTTGGGTGCCTTCCCTCTGCACTGCCGCAACGCCTGTCCACAGCGGGCAGCTCCGCAAAGTGCCCCTGGCTGCTCCTGCACCAGATCGCGGCTTGAGTGTGATCGATGCTCATGACATACCCACCCAGCCAGGGGGTCTCTGGGTGACCTGAGCTGTGCCCCAGTGTCCTCGCTGCTGGAGAGCCTGGTGCTGGCACCAGCACCGCCTCAGCACCAGAGACGGCCTCTCTGACGGGTGCTGCATCCTCCAGCGCAGGGGAAAGCGGTTGCTCTCCAGCCCAGCCGCAGATGGCTGGTGCGTGTGTAAGGCATTTGGGGTCAAATTCTCCGCCAGCATCAAGGACCTTAATTCCTGAGGTCGGTTTTTCAACAAGGACCCTGTTCAGTCTGAGGAAACAGCTGAGTTTTCTGTTGAGGCAGGAGAAAATATGCAACTGCTGCTCTGCTCTAACAAACTCACTGTTCTTTACATTCCCAAGGATCTCACACAAAACCTCTGATCTACTGTAATAAATAGAGCATGAAAATCAGGTTTGGGCTTCAATTTTATCCATGACGTTAGCTCTGCCTTCCTTTTTTTCTCCTGCAGGGTGAAGTCCTAATGAAAAAAGCAAAAGTCACTGCTAATAATCTGGGTGTTATTTTTCCCTTCCTTTCTTTCAAACCTGAGTAAGGTGGATTTCAGCAAGAACGGATTTACAGTTCAGAGCTTTCCTGTAAGCCCTCACCGCGCTGCTGGCTAAGTCACCGCATTGGCATCTCCTCCCTGCAGGATCTTCCCAGTCCCAAACACCAGCAAGTATCTGCCTAACTCCCAACTTCTCACTTCCTCCTGCAGAGAAATGGCTGATTAAAAAGTAAAATAAATTAAAAGTCCATAGATCAACTTTTTTCCCACCAAGAAGAGTTATTTTCTCAAAATCCATGGGGATTACCCAGTCCTGCTAGCTTTTACAAGGTTTCTGGGGCCTGGGAGAGCACTGACATTAGAGGCCGGAGGTTTGCACCACTCACCCAGGACACAGGACACATCCCCTGCCCTTTCCACATCCTCACCAGCTTTTTACAGTCTTTTATACCCAGTAATATCCACCCTGGGCATCCAGGCTGGGAGGCTGTTTGCCAGAGAGGATGTAGTGGGAGCATCCCTGAACGTACTCAGCCGCTCAGAAGCAAAGTTGGGATAAAGTCATGATCAGGCTTGTCCAAAGCTGTAAAAAGCCTGATGGACTTGTCTCGCTGCGTGTTTTGCTGTACTCGCTCATCAAAAGCAAAGCACGGCACAGAGGCGTCTCGCTCTTGAAAGGGACTGGCAGCGAGCGTGGGTGGAAACACAGTCGTGGCTCCGATCGGGTTATCAATCATCCCTTCGCGACGTGGCCGTTGGTGCCACTCAAGTCACCGCTTGACTGAGCGTCCCGCCGTTGCCAGAAAACCACATGGCCCAAGCAGCTGCTGAGCAGTCAGCCAAGCAAATGCCAGGGACAGCGAGCGGAGAAGCAAACCCTTCAGCCGTTCTTCCCGATTAAGAGAAGAACTAAAATTAAATTTGATGATAGGCTTGGTTATTACCCCCAGTTTAATTGACTGGAGGGTTTCGCCTGGGTTGGATGGCTGCCGAATTCAACCTCGGTGGGAAGTTGCCCCAAGCTCTGCAGAGGCAGAGAAGGATGGTGAAGGGCAAAGTGCTGTGGGACAAGCAGGCAAGGTCCTGGCTTGGCAAAGTGAAATGTTGTAGAGATCAGAGTCAGCTTCTAATTCAGGAGGTGATAATTAATGGCGTTACCTAAATAATATTGCGTGGTGGTGAATTAACAGTGCCTGGATAGTAAAACACTCCCTGGCTTGGCAGAAGTCCCCCTTTGATGCTCATCTAGAGAAAGAAACATTACTTTCCAGAAATTCATAAGCAGCAGTTCCTTTGCATCACAAAAGTCTCCTATTGCTCTGATAACATTTTCCAGAGGATTATTTCGGAACAACTTGCAGGATCAAGGCCTCTGTGTGACTGCACGGTCCATTTGCTAGCTACAGTCCTATTAGTTCTCCTTTCAGCTCTGGTTTCTGTGGGAAACCTTGCCTGTTGCTAATGCTAATGCTGACCTGAAAGGCTTTGAGGTCCAGCGACGGCAAACGGTGTATAAGAGCAAGATGTTATTGCAATTAGCTGGAGTCATTAAGTGCATCCTAGCAGGTAATGAGTACATGAAATATGTCTGCACAATAATTCAGCAGCTTAAGAGTGTTGAAAAAGAGATTGTGTTTTCTAAATGCCTTAGGTTTTACAGCAGGGAATGAGGCCACAGCTGCTTTTCACAGAGGAGCCACGTGAGGGTGAGGTTGAGAGATGCTAAGGCTGTGGGAAAGGACAGACCTAGCCTCGCATCCCTCTTCATCCACCGTCATTTAACACCCTCGACATTCAGACCATCCAAGCGAAGGCCGTCCTACAGTGAGCTTTTGCCCTAGAGCTAACCTTCAGGGGATGAATCCAGCCACCCTGGGGAAGCCGGGAAGTCACCGTGGGAGGGTGGCAGAGGACCCATGTCCTGACCATGCCCATGCGGCTGTGCCCAGCCACCACAACAAGCCGAGCCTCGATGTGGGCTCCTAAAAGTTCCAGGACTGAACTGTGAAGTGAAGAGCCCTCAGTTCCTGCTGCCAGGACAAAAATCCCTGCTGGCTTCTCCTGCGTGGCACAGTGCTTCTCATGTCAGCGGCAGGAAACCCTCCTCTCCTTAGCTGTTCTGTCCGGGTTGATCCGAACAGTAAACGTACAGCTTGAGTGTGAATCAACATCGTGATTCATCCTTCCTGCAACGTATCCTTTCACTGTGATTAAACAGCTATTCTGTAAGACATGAACTTCACTTAAGACTACATGGTTTATTTGGGTTTGGGAATACAGATGCGGTCCTGTTCAAACTGCCATGCCCGGGAGCCAATGACAGAACATAAAAATAGCTTATGCTGTCAGCATGGCTTTTTCTTATTTGTATTCTGAGTATCATCACTTTGGCAGGCACAGGAAGCTCTTCTTGTTTGCATTTTATTTTGCCTGCAGAAAATTTACAGTTCAAATGACTTCTCTATGCTTCATCAGACTAATCGGATGACAAATTGCTTGAGCTACAGAGAAGAGACCTCAGACAACAGAAAATTGTAATGGAAGACAAAATTAAATGCCTGCTTTTGGTAGGAGCAAAGATTTTGCTTCGTACCAATCTCGGTTTTCTTTTTTTTCCCCCTCTACATTAGTGCAAAGCTTTGTGAAATGGAAATCAGATTATTTAATCTGATTACAAGGATCTGCAGGCTTGACATCATCATTTTCTTCAGTGACACAAAGCCTCAGAAATGTGTCCCCTTCCTTAACCGAAAGAAACAGCTACGCACCCTATTTATGCTGCACTTCCTACTTTCACCGAAGCCTCATAAAGCATCCAGAGAGACATTCATTTTGTCCTCATCTTATTTATTGGTTTTGATGGCTTGCTGCTACCCAGAAAGAGCAGTTTAACAAATACTCAAAGATTTGTCCCTTTTTCAGAAGGGAACGGGGAGATGGGATGGGTTTTCTCTTCTTTGCCGTGCTGGCTGACCTTGCCTGGAGTGACACAGAGGAAAAGCAATAAAGATAAATTGCCCTGGTTTTCAGTAAGAGCCTTAACACAGACTAAATGTCAGGTTTTGAGCTCTGAACTGTCCTTGAAAATAAGTTTGGTCTTAAATTTCTATGAAGTATTTTTTTTCTGTGCAAGGACTCTCTCTTCTGGGCTGGCGTTCATTTTACAGGCAGAACTGTGGCACCATCTTCTGGATGACTCTTTAGACAATAAAAAAATATCCCACCTAAAGAGAAGACAGTTCTTTATCATCCCTAACAATGAGAGCAGCTTGAATATTCATTGACTGTGCACTCCTGATTAGAGCAGGCTTTAAATCATTTAATTATGCCATCCATTTTGGAAACACTAAGAGCTAGTCAAACTCTTGATTGCTGAATATTGTTGCGAGGGAATACAGATTTTGCTTCTGCAAGGATATTTCTACACACAGAGTGGTGACAAGAAGTGCCTTGTATTAAACACAGGGGCAGAACTCTCTCTGTTGAGGGGTTACGAGCTTAGGCTATTCTGTCATGAAACAGGGATGAGTTATTCTGTCTCAGACTGCTACTCATGAAAAGTTTGCATTTTAGAAGAGGAAAATTGAAGAAAGAGGTGCAAAAGGAGCCTTGAAAAGCAGCCTGGGAATGCCTGTAAATGTAATGCACACCCCAAGCTGCCTGCTACAGCCTAACACAGGACTGAGGAACTAGGAAAGTTTTACAGACTTCTTAAAATCACATCTTTCCTGAACACAGCTTTTAGACCAGTTTAATTACAGTTAGACCCCTAAGGCATCCAGCTACTTAAGGGTAGCGAGCAGCTTTTTGGCAGTAGGGAGTTTTAGGAAGCAGGTGCTGATGCACAGCAGCTCTGCTGCCCCTCAGCTGCCAGTTCTGCGCATCCCCTCGGTGCAAGCAGTTTTCAAAAAGCACTTTTTACTAAGGGACTTGTGTTACTTTTGGGTGTATTTGGTGGTGACCATTGAAAACTCTGTAACAGGTGAGATGACCAGCTGGATTCCTATTACTGACTGCGAGTCATCCATCAAGTTAATTTTTTCTTTATTTCTCATGTCACTCTGACATCTTTTTTGACTCTTTTTGACTGAAACAAAAAGCTTTTTGGATTGTGTTTTGGCTGGAGACAGGGGACTGAGGGCTGCAGAGGCTTCTCACCTCTGCTGACTTTTTCTCTGCCATTTACACACTTATAAAGATGAAATAGGTGGGCTGCAGCTCCCCTCCTTCTGCATCCCCCGGGTACCACATCCCGGAGCCCGCACTGCACCCCCTTGGGAGCTCGTTGCACCAGGTACCATATAAATCTTGCGTGAAAGGCAAACCCAAATACCCAAACCAAACTTGGGGCTGACACCTGATAAATTCTGCACAGCCTCTGACAGCATGAGGTGGCAGGCAGAGCTCGCTGCCCCTCTCGTCTCAGGTGAGCATCGACGCTGCTTTTCCTTGCAACGCAATTGTTTCAGGGTATATTCACTTGCACTATCAGTTCTCATTCTTAAATCCGGAGCAAAAAGGCATCAGGCCATCTACAGGATCCTTTTTTCTCTGTGCTTGAAACCATGCCCTGTGCACTGGGAAGCACAAACATCGGTAGCGCCCATCCAAATGAAACCAGAGAGCCTTACCTGTGTGTGCCGTGTTGTGCTCTGCCTTTTGGTAGCTCTCATACATTATATGCGATCACTGTAATCATGCCATTTATCTTGGATGAGGGATAACTGGGTTTATTTTCACTGATCTCTATCATGACATACAAAATCATTCCAAAGGAGCGCCGCGACTGGTGCAGCCTGACATTTATGCTGTGCAACTGAGCTGCTCATTCACGTATGGAGACCTGCTACGGTTCCCACAACCAGCAGCATATTATCACATCAGATGAGATTTCGGGGGTCATACTGCTATATCCATAAGCACAGGAGACAATTTAGGTTGTCTCCTTCAGTGGCAGCTTGAAGATGCAATACCTTGCTTGAAATAACGCAGGGGATCAGACACCCAGCCATGCCCCCAGGAAATTCATGGGGCTCATACCATCACCAGCATTTCTGGGCTTGCTCTTACTCATTCTAGACGCAGGATGCAGGCATGCAGTGGCTCCAGCATCAGGCAATACTCCATCCCTGCCAAAATCAGTAGCTACGACTGCTCGGCTCAGCCTGGTAGGAGGAGCAGGACCGTGGCCACCCGGCACCAACCGCACCATCCTGCTCCTGCTGCAGAAATCAGCTCCTGGAACCACTCCGAGGTCCCCACGGGTCACTGCGTGCCACTTACCCTGTACCACTCTTAATCCGATCAGCAGCATTTTCTTCACTCAGATGTCCAGTAATTGAAAGCACTGGGAATTTTGACTTGCATGCTGGGTTATAGAAAAATATTATGGCTAGGCATTAAACTCCCGCTGTGAAATACCACATATGCCAGAGGAGAATATCAGATATTCCTGCTCCTTTCCCTTTGAGGTTATACATGGTCAAGGTACAGCAGGGACTGGAGGAACGCGGGTAAAAGTTGCCTCTCAGCTGGCACAATAGCTATGACCTTTCAGGGAAAAACCATTGCTTCAGACTCTGTTCTCTCTCCCTGAAGTGAAACTCCAGCTACACAGTGGAGCACAGACCTCTGCTACGTTTCTCTCTGTTCAAAATTAAACTCAAGCTATGTGATGCAGCACAGATGTCTGCTCCATTTCTCTCTCCCCCAAATTAAAGTCTACCTGCACAAAATAACTCCGAAGGGAGCTTTCATGCAACAGCTATAAAATGTATAGGGAAAGTATATGCATAGTGTGATTAGGGCGTCTATACAATGAAAAATTATGTATACTTTAGCCACTTATTATCCCCGGTGTTATTTTCATGTCGTTCTCTGTCTGGAAATGAAGCAAAAGGGAAGTTCATTTGACATACAAATGCTTTGCTCTTCAAAGCCTCCAAAGAATACAGGTCCAGATGCTACGCTGTTGATTACAGCAGGACCAAGAGTTTGCAAATGACATGCAAATATATTTGCAGTCTCTAAATCTTGATTATATCTAGCCATGTTTGGATCACCTTCTCTCACAAAAATGTGCGTGACAGTGCCTGACTGCACAGGTGTTTGGGAAGAAGCTTTTATCTGTGCAAATTCAAGGGCTCCTTCATGAGCGACTGTATTCTGATCTGTGCCAGTAGTTCTTACACAACCATCTTTTCTCCCCCAGCAGCTACACAATTACCTATGGCAAATGCAACTGAAGAAAATCAAATATCAAATCTGCTAAACATCACTTGATTTTCTTGGCAAATCTTTCAAACAAAGCATTTTTGTTCTCCATTCCTATGGCTCCTAGCACATGACCAACACTGTAAATTACTCTCCTATACAAGTAATAAATCCCATTTCTGTTTTGCTTAAACACAGCCAGCTTTGAAACTCATATACTCATGCAGAGCCAGGCAAGTTTTTCCTTTATTCAGGCAGAAAAGATGAATCGTCCAGATAGTGGCTCTGGGTGTACGAGGCTTGTTTGTTCACGTCCTCTGGGAGAGGCAGAGCGATGCTCCTGGAAGGAGCCCAGGACGTCGGGGTCACTTCAATAGGAGAAAATAGTTTTGTGTATGTCTAGACTGTGGACAGGATCAGAGCTAGGTGAAATGCAATGATCGTGTTTGGCCGAGAGACTGAAAGGGGCTGCTCTGCACACTGCCGTGCTGACAGAGCTCACGATTTAAGCACAAGCCTCGCAATGCTTAGAGATTTTCCTAGAGTTGTAGTGGCTTGAGGAACAATTTCAGCCTTTTGTTTGATGAAACAGAAGTTTTCAGCCCTCAAGATTGTAAAAAAAAAGTCGTTCCCTGCATATCCTAAATTTTCCTGGGAAGAATCCTAACTTTATTTTAGTAATACGTGTTTTAAGGTGCCAGTCCTGTGGTTATGAACGACGACACTGAGCTCCTGAAAAATAAGGCAGACAAACAAGAAATGACAGAATGCTGCCCCAGGTTCTCACGTTGAAGCCAAGGTAAGTGCAAAAGCCCAATAAAAGCTGAGAAAGGTGCAGACAGTCCTACCCGCGCTGCGCAGGAGCCGGCAGCGGCTGCAGAAAGTGACATCTGGTCTGGGATAATCTGCCTTCCCGTACAGTGGCTTTATGCGAGAGAAACGCCACTGATCTCAGAGGACTTGTTCCAGATTTAGCTCCGTGCGGATCAGAATGAAACCGGCTGCAGCTGCTCTGGGCTGCTGGCCCTGAAGTGCCAAGTAGCCCCAGGTGGGTGCTGCAGCATCCTCTGGGCTGGTGGTCCCTTGGGCTGGTGGTCCCTCGAGCAGGTCCGGGTACCGCGTGAGCAGGGCGGCTGGATGGCTTCAGTGCCTTAGGCTGCGTGGGAATCAATGTGGCCAGGAAGAGACTTTCTGTTGGTTAAAAGAACCATCCACAGGCAGAGATTTGGCTCGCTCTGACTTCTTGACACACATCCCAGCCCCACAGCAACAAATTGCGCTGGAAACGGCCTGTGGGAAGGGTGGTGAGTTCACCGCCTGGTGCTGGTGCTCCATTCAAACCCAGCGCTTTGAAAACCATTCTCTCTGGAGCTCACAGCACTGATTTTACAGCTTTTGAGTGACAGCTTTCTCCCCCCAGTCTTTTCATCAATAACTGGCCACTGGTCTTTTTACTTGCTCTTTGCCATTCCAAACCCCACTAAGAATTTCGAAATCAGAGGTGGAAAAAAAGCCCCTCTTCTGCCCTGCTGTGTATGGCCAGGCAGCAGAGACGTGGAGATGATAACTAATATGTGCTACCAGGCATGTCAAGGCAGTGTGATGGCAACGCAGAGAAAGTTTGACTAAAAATATCTTCCGTGACAAATTGCACAATAAAACAAAAAAAAAAATTAATATTTATAAAATATTTAGGCTGCCCTGATTTTCACTTTCAACATTACTTTTTTTTTTTTTGCAAGCTCAGATTAACATGTAAATATGCATATAATCAGGCCATTATTTGCCAAAATTATTCCTGTCATCACGGGACACAAGCAGGTTTTTCTTTTTGATGCATTTTAGGTAAGGGGTCTGATTCTTACTCATGCTGAATTCTTCATGGCATACCAGCAAATTACTCTTATTTTCAGGCCCTTTTTGCTTTACCAAAAAGGTATAAAAAGGCTTTTATACAAATGGGGATTGAGAATGAACTGATGATTTGTGAAATTGAACTATACTTCAGCTGAATGAAAGAAAGAAAAATGAAATGAAAGACAAATGAAATGAAAGACAGAAAAAAGAAGTGACACATTAAAATGCAAACCTCGTGATCTTTAACATGTTTGGCTAAAACGTTTATAGCATATCAATAGTCCTCAGGTCAGGCATTTTCCCCGTGATCTAAATGTTTTAGTTCTACTTTCCTCACAACAAAATGAGTTGCTCTAAAAGAATTAGATGAAAGGCAATGAAACAACCCCAAATCCTGCTGCACCCGTATTTGCACTGAACAGCACAGAGCAGAGTTTGCACGAGATGTCCTGCTTGAGCGCTGTGAAAATCTTCCTAAGAATCTATTTCCTCCTTTTGTTATATGCACATAATTTTCATTACTGGTAAAGGTTGTACCAAAAAAAAAAATTTTTAAAACCACAAGGAATGTTGTTCTATTTTTGTTCATTCAATGACTTAATTGTTTTCTTTATTTAGTGGCATGGTAGTTTGTGGCAATAAAGATTTTATTGTAAAACAAAACAAGCTCTCCCCTGTTTCCACATCAAAGGAAAGGAAAGATGTTATGAAGTATTTTTGAAAAAGCTTTTTCATCACCTGGCCTGTACCTTTTTAAATTAATCCAATTATTTAAATTGATAGAGTGTTTAATACCGCACTGTAAAGACATGGCCATGCTTTTAAATCAATAAGTCCCAATAAGGCATTTAATATCAACTTTTTCGCATCAATTACTATGATTTTTACTTCTGCAGTGTCGCAACTCCTGTGGGTCCTGGGCCTGCATGCTCAGACAGTGGATAACGAATGTGGGGGAGATGAGCTCTTCAGCTGGAGGAGTCCTTTCTCTTGCTCCTTCCATCGGTTACCTGCCCATGATGGATTTTCTTAAATCTTTTCCTCCAGCGCTTGTACACACACATATACTCATCCGCTTCACTTAAGACCTCTACAATATATTAGGATTAAAAATTCATTGATTTAACAAAGTATTCTTCAGGTTTTATGCTTATTTCCCCTTTTCCCTCGTTTCACTCGTGATGGAGACAGAAAGAACCCGGCCACGTTGGTCACCTATGTCCCTCATCCGAGCCCCCGTTGTCCCGCAGGGCAGCCACAGGACTGGGGAACGGAGCACTTTGGGTGCAACACTCCTGTTTTCTCATGCCCCTGTTTGGATTTCAGATCTGCAGGTAGTCTGCGTTAAACTCAGGAGAAGAGGAAGGAGACTGTCTCGGGGAGCCTCATGAGACTTTTGCTTTATTTATGAAGCATCCAAACCCAGATTATTAAATACTGCTGGGACACAAGCCCAGGCAAAACAGATTTTGGGATAAGCTCCTCTCCATCAGACCAGGAAAAGCTGTTGTCAAAACACAATTGAGCTTTCAGTCTAAACACTACCAGCACTGTCAGATCCATCCTCAGAGAGAAACCAAGAAACAGCCTAAGTTTCAGTAGATGATCTTAACATCCCTTCCAGGGCACCCCCCTGTCAGGAACCGATTCCGACAGACTCAGTTTCAGGTTTGACCTGAAATCCCAGCACCAAACTCTCACCCGACAGCCGCTCTTTCACAAGGTTTGCTCCCACGTTGGTGATGGCTGCCAGAGAGCCAGGAGAAACAGAGCTGAGAAGAACCACATGGTGAGTTCCCCTGCTGGAAATACCAAAATTTGTCCATTGAAGCCTTGATTTACCCTTTTTTTTTTTTCTAGACTGACAGCTCCCACATCATGGTACCTATCCAGGGAGGCACTTACACCGTCAAGGGTTGCTTTCGAGCCTCTTGGCCAAGGGGCAGCAGTAGACATGTGGGAACTGCTGTTCCTGGCCAGAGAGCTTGAGCGTGAGACTTGAGCCTTCAGTATGGTTGCGTGCTCGGGGCACTCAATAGGAGTAAACACTCCTGTGCAGGTCTTGTTTTTGCTCAGATAAGCAGCTAAACCCTTTCATTCTCCTCTCTGCACCTTTCCCTGCCATCACACCTTTCTCGCTCCTAGGTGGCCACAATATCCCAAATTGCACAGGGGTACGAACACTGCTCTATCCCCACTGAAAATACCGCCCCTGAGAGGGTCCATAACTGTGACTGCCTTTCCGTGGCTATATCGCACTGCTGGCTCGTAGCTGTCCTCTGACACATGGTTAGCCAGACCTTCTAGTCACGCTCGCTGAGCTCCCTGCTTAAGGCCAGAACCGCTGGATTTGGTCCTTCGGTCACATGTGTCCCCTACAGCTTACACTACTATAGGGAGACACTGCCATTGAAGTGATCGTTCCTTTTAAGTACTAGGACTGTCACCCACTAAGGTATGTGTATGAATATATATGTATACATATGCATTGGACTTCTCTACAGATCTCCATCCTCACCAGGAAGTTCTGGTGCGTACAGGTCATTGAAATATGGCCTTCATAAAGATCAAGCTGCTCTAGGAGTTCTTTCTGCCAAGGCAGATTTGGAGAAAAGGAGCACAATGTCCTTACACTGCCTTTCGTTGACAACAGCCTGAGGGGAAAGAAACCTTCTCCAGCCTCCCATTCTTCCTCAGGCCTACCAAATGCTCTCAGACAGCCTGGGCTTATCATTTCTCCCGGATAAGTTATTTCAGAGACTCAAGCCTTTGTTTTCCATCTCCCAGACTGATTCTGCGAGAGCTGCCATAGCCCCCAGCTCCTTCCACACCTGAAGAGATGTCCTTGCAAGACTTCAGATATTTCTTAAAACTGCAACAGGAAATATAGCCAACAGCCAAAGTTGAGGAATGGAGACAGGAGGTGACAAAATTCAAGGAGAACAGAAAGAAAGAAGATGCTACAGAATTGCCTTCTACTAGTCCCTTTGGGTTTTTTTTAAGGTCTCAAAACTCAAGATTTTTCTCATTTCTAAGAAAGATTACCTTCAGCAAGAAAATAGAATTTATTTCTCTTAGGAAGTACCTACCTATAAAGATGACTAAACTAGGAAATACTCAACAGACCTAACTGGACTTCAGAATAGCTCAGTGCACAACCTGCTGCTGCTATATGGAAAGCCTTACCTGCCTCTCTCATCTACCCCCATCCAAAAAACCCAGCAGCACTGCTCAGGCACTATACATAGCCTTCCCCACCCCTCGTTAATTGACTTAATGATGCCTCTGGGAGGAGCTAACTCAATATAATCCCTCCCTCTAGCAAAGCTCTTTGTGTCTTTTGCCCAACTGCAGCTGCTTCAGATTCTTGTGCTGGGCTGTCTGCTTTCTTTTTAGTTGCTCATTTGGTTCTATTTGTGTTTTTTCTTAATTCCTTTTCATTTTTTCTCCATCTTTCTTTTCCACTTCAGTTTTCATGCTGTTTCTTGTGTTTGGTAACACCCTTTCACCACAGTTTTTGTGTTAGTGGGCTTTGCCTGCTTTCTGCCCTGCTGGGTCCCCTAGTGTTTCTCTTTCCAGTGAAGAAGGGGGGGGGGGGGTGTGTGTTAAGTTCTGTAAAACAAAAGACAATTATTTTCTCTGCAATTTCATGGCCTGTGGGTGTTTGGACAACTCTAAAAGGCTATTTCTAACCAGATGGGAAAGCTAACTTATCCTGATAAAAATTGGGGTCGTTTGGTAAGTAGGAATAATACATTGGTTGGTACTTTGCAGTGCTTAAATATTAACTTCAGGAGCGTGAACTTGATTCTGTCAGAAGCAAATTGAGAAGAGGTGCTTTCCCCTTTCATGCTGTCCCTGGAGCAGAGGAGAGCCTGGTCAGGGTTTGTCTAGCTCTGAGGATCTGGGCTCTGCTCCACCTTTGTGGGCACCTGTGAAGCTCCATGGCCAACTTGACCTACTGAGTCCTCGTTTGCCCCGAGGCTGCAGCAGGGCCTGGAAGCCCTTGGTGGGGATGGGACAACTCAGTGCTGCCCATCTTGGGCTTGGAGAACTGGTGCTGCACTGGGGGGGCTGTAGCCTTCCCTGTGAGTGTCTGCAAGGCAAAATGAACTCAACGGGCTGTTGGAACGGGCAGTAAAAGTTGCCTTTTTTTTTTTCACATTTTAATCTTTCCACCAAACCTCCAAAAAACTTGAATTTTTTACCAGTTTCCATTTGATGAAATGCAACTTTTAAACCCCACAAATGTAAAAACATAGTCCTGGGAGGAGGGAATGGATTTCGGTGTTCTCAACAGAGCTATAAATAGTATGTGACTATTGCAACAGCTTTAGCCAGAGTGCAGATCTGAAGGAAGTTCAGATAAAGCTTAACATGAGTAAGGGATGTTACATTATTTGTTATGAAAAGGAGTGTCTTGTTGTTTTGTGGGGATTATCTATTGTTTTAAATAGTTCTCTTTTATGTTGGATAATAAATCTTCTGTTTTGAGGTGCTACTGATAATCTGACTTCAACACACACTGGCAAACTAGTCATATTGCTGACAAAACTTCCCATTAAATCCAGCAAAGTTTCTTATTAAAACCTGAAGGTTTACAGCACTGTTTCTTGTTCAACCCTAAAGCTTGAGAAATCAGTTGGGAAAACTAGTCAGTGTGAGGAAAGCAAAGATAATGTGTGAATTGCCTGCAGCGAGAACAAGAGGAGTGGGGGCTGATGTTCAGGGATGTTATAGGCAGTCTCTTTTTGAGATCTGTAGGTTCTTGCTTCCAATAACTTAACTTGTCTAGTCCATATTCTGTTTCTGATCCCAAAAAATTGAATGTAGAGAGCTCATTTCTTAAAAGTTTCTTGAAATCCTGTTGCAGATTACAGGAACTGGTGTCATGTTTAACTCTTCTATCCACCCATCAAGTACTAATTAGATGTCTTTTACAAGAACATTGAAGTGGGTCACTGTCTTTAATGCGTGGCCAAGCTTTCACCAGTGAAACCTGCTGAGCATTTTGATCTTATTTGGAGCATCCCCTTTGCTGTCATGACCTTGCCTGGGCTGCACAGCAGATGATGCTTCGCCTCTCAGCCTGGCCTCATCTGCAGCCCTGTGCTTGGGGCATCCTCTGGAAAGGATGATGTGAGCGTGAATATTCCCTGGCTGGAGAAGAGACTGAATTTTCTTCCTGCACTTTGCATGAGAGCTCAGACCAGCAGGCAGCAGGGTAAAAGGCAAGTAGGAATTTTAAGGAGAAGGAGCTGCTGTCGCTCTCTGGAGTGATGGGGCTCCAGGCTGTTGGTGCACGTGGAGCTACGTGGGTATGCCTTGGAGACCGATGGCGTTTGGGATGTTGCTTATCCTTTGCATTTTTATTAGCTATCTTACACAGACACGAAAAAAATGGCTTCCAACTTGCAGGACTGTGCTGGTGTGAATTTGGGGATTTTGGTGAGTTTGGTTTTTCCACTTTGTGTTTGGAGAAATTTCTACCTACCCTGCTGCCAAACTGCAGAGCTTTAATCCAGACCGAGGGAAGCAAAGAGGTGCTCTACTAGCAAGGAGAGGACATTGGGATAGAGATGTGCATGCAGTATGCCTACTTCATCCCTTTCTAAGGATCTAAGTGCTGTGTATGACCTTTATTACCAGTACTGAGGGGCGAAGTTTAGCTTTGTGGTATTTCTAATTCAGTCCTGGAGCTGGCAAGGTGAATCTTCCCTACCACTGGCTAGCCCTGACCCTCTAATTGCTTACCTTGAAAAGAGCTTTTCTCGTGCAAAACAGCAGCAAGGTGTGTTTAGGGTTTTGCTATTGCTCTGGTGCCCTAAACAGGCTTTGGGCCAGGGCACAGCATGGATGTGCAGTGTGTCCCTCATGGGGCTGGGACAACTGAGGGCATCATCTTCATGCAGGACGTAACCACCTTCTGTGGTTACCACAAATCAGCTCTGGTTTCTGCGGCTGTACCTCGGAAGCGGTGCACTGACATTTTCCCCTCTTCCTTTAAGGGGAAAAAAAAAAAAATCTCACATTTAAACATTTGCTTTAGTAAAGGATGAAATGGAAAAGTAGGTCGGGTTTGAAGGATCCCAGCCCTGACAGCATCCCTTCTAGAGCTCCAGACCCAGGTTTTTGGAGAGAGACAGAATATGACTGCAGCGGTGCTTCTCGTGCTCATTTGTGCTCTTTGTGTTCCTGTGTACAAAATCACCCTCAAAACGCCCAGGAGAAATTCTATTCCCATGCTTTTAAGGGAAGGATTTGGTTGCTAGCAATATATTTATGAAATGAAGCTACCCTTGTTCAGCTTCTTTGAAACTTAGCTGGGTTTTACCAGGAAGAAAGGTTATTTTTTGCTTTTAAATAGTTTAAGCTAAATTAGCTGGAACCTAATTACAGAATGCTTTTCATTAAAGCCAGACAATGCGCTCGGGAAGCTAGGATCAAAAATGACAAGATTTGATGTCAGTGAAGGATTAAGAAGGAAGAGAAAAATGACTGATTAATTTTTTAAATCAAATCGGGATCTCTCTTTGTACACGCAACAAAGGTTGCGGCGAAGTCAGGCAATCCTTTCGGACTCAGGAAAACTTGGCTTTCAATTGTATGAGTTTTAATTTTGTTTCACGTGCACATAACTGGAATCCAAAAAGAAACACCAAAGACTATTTCTGCAGCTATTCTTAGCTCAGGAGAGAAAGAATTGTAAGTCTTGTATAAGATCTAGAAATCTCATTAAGATAGTTTGACTTGTAGACATGATACTTTTTGGTCAACATCAGCTGTGCAGCCAAACAGCTGGCTGTTTGCCTTAATCACTGAACCTTTAGAAAGTGCTCAGTAATTATTTTCATACCATACTCTGAAAATGGCCCTGCTTAAAGAAATTGTGCATGTTGCTAGAAAAACAAATGCTGATTCAACAAAGCTCCTTTTAAAAAGACTTTGGTACCTTTAGCTTAATAATGAGAAATGGCCTCATTGCTCTACTGATGTGGATCCTGAGGACTACTTATTATATATCTGGCAACAAATTGAGACATGCTTTTTTTTTTTTCCCCAAGCTGTTTTGCTCTGAAACAAGCACAAGTGGGTTTCTGTATGCAGACTTTTTTCAGCTTCGAGGGTGGAATATTCTGCAATACTGTGGCATTTTAGTTTATGGACCTCAACATATTGGGGGGGGGGGGGGGGGTTGATGTCCCTGCTCAGCCCCGTCCTCTGGACACAAGGAAAACTGGGAAACGAGGTCCCTTGGGGAAATTAGGTTTATCAAGGGTTATTTATAGGCAGGGGTGCAAACCTAGAATTTGAAAACGGAACGAGGAGGGAGGCTCACGGGTGCTAGAGAACGTGGTACAGGAGCTGGCTGTGACCTAAGGGGCAGAGACTGATCTCTCCTCCGGATCCCCACATGTGGCTTCTAGTCACGTGGAAGGCAATTCTTGGCTATCCCAAGGCCTCGTGTTTTGTTTCTTATCTGTTATCAAATTTTAGAGTGAAAACTTCAAACCAACGAAGCCAAGCCATGAAATGACTCGCAACTGGGATGGGGGAGTAAACTCTCCTGTGCCAGGAAAAGGTTAAAAGCTCCCTGGTGCAGAATACAGCCCCAGGGGAAAATATTGTACCCTAATCAAAATGACTGGTAGCGTTAAAAACCATGAAAATATCCAAGAGATGGCACCAAGCTCTCCCTTTCTGGGGATAATGCATTGCAAACAAATTTGATGGAGACCCCGAGAGGATGAAATGACCCTCGACAGGGTGGATCTGGAGAAGAGTGACAGGTAGGGTGTCAGACTGAGGCCTGGCTGGAGCTGGGAAATCTGGTGTGCTAAGCGCCATATGGTCCTCCTAGCACGTGTGCGAGACCTCATTTCCACACCCAACTGCTCACAAAAAAATAGCACTGGTGCTATCACCAGTTGCCTTCAACTCGCTTCAAACTGGGTGACCCCACCGTCTGGTCCTCGCTGCTGCAGCCTGGATGACCCACGGGTCACCGGCTTTGCGCTCTGCAAGGAGAAACACATTTTCCACTATTTGTTTTTTATAGGTGTGCATGCGTATATATGTATGTAAGTATATCTGGCTTATGTTTAATGTCCAGTCCAGCAGAACAAGACATCGTTCCTTATCATTTCCTCATTAGCACATGGAGGTAAGATGTCCCAAGCAAAGGCAAATCCCCACTGTCCTCTTTCAGTCCCTCGAGGCTGGCGTGGTTCTGCCTGCCGCAGCCCTGAGCGGGGGCAGCATCACTACCACCCCTGAAGTTGGTGTCCCCTTCTCGCAACGACTATTTCTCCGTTCCCACAGGGACAATCTGATCCCGATCCATGTGCAGAGGAGCGGTGCTGGCACAGCCGTGCTTGCGTTGATCGGCTGCTTGTATTGATCTGACGCTTCCCAGCACAGCATGGTCTGCCGTCCACGGGTGTGGGGCAAAAGGCTGAATTTAATTGACTTGGTGCTTGGAGGACACAGTAGGAAATTATTTGCCAGAATACAAGTTCAGGTGGGTCAGAAGAAGTCGAACACAGATATGGTAAAGCTCTGGGAAGAAAACCTTCCAAGGTAAGAATGAGAAGTAGGCACCTCTTGTTGCTTTTTCTATGGATATAAAACATCTAAGAGATGTAGTTCTTACACTTGCCATTAATCAGGGAAGTTTTCCCACTCTCTGTACCCAAATGAAAAATCAAGGCACACACTTCCTAGAAACAGGAAAGAGATCACTGCTTGCAGCTGGACAAGCTGGTGGACTTTAGCTTTTAAACTTGCCATGTCAGGATTTGTGCCAATTAAATTTATTTTCCCAAAGTGAAGAGGGAATGAATTGCACTAAAGCCATAGTGTCCTGTGGGGTACTTTGCCCCCCAGCAGTGATGCAGGACTGGCATTGCCACTTCCCCTGCAGTACTGGTGGACCCTCTTCAAGGAAAGCAAAGGTCGGGAGGCTCCTGTCTTAAGGGAGCGCGCTCATGGTGCGAGGTCCTCTCCCTGTGAAACGCTCCTGGTCTCCCCAGACTATTTTTCATTAATCATGGAGACTTGTAACTGCATCTCTATGACATTTTTTTGATTAAAGCATATCAAGCACGGTCATCCAGGTGGGAGAACGGTGAATACCATTTAGTATCTTGGTGCATAAATGCTTGCTGTGTCTCCAGTAATTGCAGACATATAATCTCTGCTAGTTTGAGCATATGTTTCCGAGTGTGTTTTATTATGTAGTATCAAAAGATGTCTGACTCTCTAATGTCATTTGCAGAGCGAGGTTTGTACTAGGAGGCTCAAGAACTGGGAAGGAGATGCTCTTACTTCTGAGCTAACTGGGACTGTGTGTAAAGAGAGCGGCTGTGAGAGTGAAGAGAGAAGCTCTGCCATATTCAAGTAGAAATGCTAATAGCCACCTGGAAGACTTTAATCATGGCTAGAAGAGGCACCGACTGTAAAATCAGGTTGTTGCTGTGGTTCTGCAAGGATTTCCAGCCAGAGGGGGAGCTGAGGTGGGGATGGCCGAGCACTGAAGAGCACCAAGCCAAAACACAGCTGGGGTGGTAGAAAGGGAATGGAAAACAACAGCCTGAGGAAAGAGCTCCTGTAGCTGCTGCAAGCGCAATTATGCTGAGCTAGAGAGCAGTGGGGAAACCATCCCGGTCTTTAAGAGGGCTCAACCTGCTAGTCATGAGGGTCTTAAGAGTATTTGCTTTTTTTTTTCCTGTCTTTGATAATTTTTGAAAACTGAAGTTCAAGTGCTACTAAAAATCTCAGGATTGAAGTAGGAGGTAATTAATAACAGGGTGAGTGAATTAGGCTTCCAGTTCTCCATGGCAGTCAATGGAGATTGAGCATATGTTTTTTCCAGAATATACTACCAATAAAATCAAGGACAACAGATTCTCCACATCTCTCCAGTCTACTGCTCAGCTATGCCTTTGCTAAATATTTCAGTGGTTTTTATTTATTTTTTTTTATCTCTTTTGGGGGCCTTCTGAACTGCTTCAATACATCCACAGCTGTAAGTCCCTCTATGAAAGAAACCTCTTAAAGGAAACAGCACATGAGAGTCACGGTAAACCACAAGCAATGAAACTTCCTTTGGCCAAGAACTTGAGTGGTTACTTGTGCTAGGCTAACTATGGCTGATAGCTGAGACCCCAGAGCTGGAAACCTCTGCAGGAGGGAGCACAGTTACCCTGCTCTTCTTGGGGACTGAACTAATTTCTTCCTCAGGTGTGAGAGCTGAAGGCGGCTCGCAGTGACCTGGCCCTGCATCTCTGCACCAGTGGCTGAAAGTCAGAGTGCAAATTTTGTTTCTCTACCTGCTTGTGCCTTTTGGAGACTCTATGGTGCTCAGTCCCTATGCCTCTGTGGAGGGACTCTGCCTCCCACGGCACTGGGGCACCAGCAGGCAGTTTCTAGTAACTGCTGAGAATTTTTTTGTATTTCCTAGAGGCTGTTATTTAAATAAATTAAAAAAGCTTACCTGACAACATTCTGTAAGGAAAAGTTCTCTTTTTTTCTTTCCTGTTGTTTTTTCACCTAGGGCAAAAAATACAACTGTGGTTGATTTTTTTTTTTTTTTTTCCCTTGAAAAAAAAAAAGTAATTGTAATTCTGAACTCAAAGCTGGCTCTGATGGGGTAAAAAAAGATTATTTAAAGAAAAAAAAAACACAAACAAACAAACAAACAAAACCTGGCTCTGGTCCTATTGCTACCTCAGGTTTCAGCTGGGTTTGTTGCAGATCCATGACTTTGACACAAAATCATCTGCCTCAAATGAAACCTTCAGAAATTCATCCCCCCCACATGCAACTTGTTTATTCCAAGAATAGATTTGGATTTTTTTTTTTTTTAATGAGAGATCTAGTTTGAGCAAAACTAATTGACAACTTAAACTTTTGCAGTTGTCTGATTCCTTGCAGGGCATAAAAGCTTCAGGTATTTTTTAGGCAGACATCACAGTCTCTGACCTACTTAGGGCCCAAATCCTATTTGAGCACTGGTGTCCTTCTGGTGGCACTGGTTGTCAGGGTGGCAGTTAAGTGAATATGCAAATGTTTGCAGGATAAGGGCCTCAATCTAGTTGCTGGATATATGCTGTTAAATAAGGCGATGGGTTTGTGTCCTGAGCCTTTGCTGGGGCAGAACCTGGCTCCACCACTGAACTCTCATGGTGATGTTTTAACGCCACGCGGAGCGGGAAACGCTGTCAGCGAGTGAGGGTGACACGAGCGTGGAGGGACACCGGGAACTGCTGCTCCTGCCAGGCTGTGCCACCCAGGATATATTATCATTATTAAGGCTATGTTGGGAAACGAGGCCAGAACGTTGGCAAGGCAAGACAGAAAACGCTGTTCTGCTGTCAAGGAAATGCTCCGAGAGCAAGCGGGAGAGAGCGCTGGGCGAGCGGGCTGGCAGAGCTGCAGCCCTGCTGCCGCGGGGGGAGGCGGCAGGCAAGTTCGCCCCGCGAGGGGCGAGAAGGACACGGTGCGACCTGGTGCCATCCAC
>NW_009648041.1:4824058-4826845 GCF_000708025.1 Charadrius vociferus | reverse complement strand
GGAGGGGGGGGGAGAATAAAAATCCTCATTATGCATTTAGCAAACTTGTCTCTGGGCCGAGCGGGGAAGGAGGCAGATAATTGGTTTGCGGAGCAATGTCACTGTTTGTTGCTCTGATGCTCATTCGTAGTGAAGTCTGCAGGTCAAATGACATTCATCGCCAGTAGGTCTGCGGGAGGAGAGAGCCGCTCTGAACGGAAAGTTCAGAACATGTCACGGAGGATTAATCACATTCCCCTAACGCCGACTGGCTGGGGAATTATGTAAGCCGCGTATTTTGGGGGGCGCATCCCCGCGCGGGTACGTTTATCAACATGTCTGCGCCCGCCGTGCGCTGCCTGGCCAGGGGGGTCCTTGCCAGGGGGTGTTTTGGCGTGCTGGGGGCAACTGCTCGCCCCGGACCTGGTCCCTGCCCCGCGGTCAGCAGCTCTTCACCTTGGCTGGGCAACTCGAAGCACCGGGTCCCACGGAGCTGGGTGATGGGGATGTGGCAGTGCCATGGGCTTGGGACAAGGTAGCCCCGCAGCAGGGTGACCTGCGTGCTGAGGATGGACGAGGGTCATTGTGTTCTTCACCCAGAGGTCCCACCAACCCACCGGGTGCTGCTGCTCTTACCTCGAGGAGAAGTCAGGACATCCAGGGGTTGAGCTCCAGACGTCGGTTTGGGGGTGCTTCACCCACTCTACAGCGCTCGCCAAAAAGCAGAAGAATGGGGAGCAAAGCTATTTCTATGGCAATATGTGGTGTCTTGACTGCCCGCCTGGTGAAACTGTGTCTGGTGGTGGTTGGGAAGTGAGCTCCTCCGGGAAGGGCTCGGGCCGGGGCGCGGGACTGTACCCTTGAGGAAGCTGTTCCCCCCAGCGCGCTGGAGTCCACGGGACAGCAAATGGGAACTCTTTCCTCTTGGCAGTTTCCTTGGTCTGTAACTTCTTCCAACAGCTGAATATAAAAGCTGCTTTTGTCATGGTTGAAAGCCGCATGTAGAACTCCCCTGGCTGCTCTATGTGCACGTCGCCTGGTTGTGTATATATAAATGCACATGGCTGTATGTAAACAGAGATCTTCTGACACAGCGGAGGTGTATCAGTCCTTGGCAATAAGGGAATGTGGGACAAGGGTGCAGAGTGTGTTAACTGATGGTCTGAGAAATGACTTTTTCCCCCTTTTGACATGTATGTGTAAGTAGAATTAAGCGCACTTTAGCGTGTGATATCTTAGAGTGTGGAAGACACTTTTTTTTTTTTTTTTTAATATATTTGAAAGCCATTTGGATTACCCAGATTCCAGCTCTATTCACTTCATCTTGTTGCTCCCATCTTCCTTCTCCTCTCACCATGCCTACGAACTGCTACCCACCTCTCTCTGCCATCTCTGGTCTCAACTAAGTGTCCACCTCTCCCTCAGACTCCTTTTTTTCAGCCTAATTATCATTTTAAACTTGAAAAAAAACCCCACAAATGCTCCAGCAGATTCTGCGGCTGCTTCCACGTTCCCTGGCAGCCCTCAGTGCGCTTGATCAGAACAGTCAAATTACACCGCTAATTGCTGGATTTACAGCTGTTTCATTTTGGGTGTTAAATGATGTGTGAGCGGGGTTTTTTTTTTCGGTTTGGTTTTTTTTTTTTTTTTGATGCAAAAAGTGCTGGTGACAGTGGAATTTATTAAACCTGCTCTTGTTAACGCTGTTGAGTTTTTCGGAGCTTTACAGTAGTGACCTGTCAGAGGGTGGGACCGATGTCGTGCCAGTTGATGGGGCAGCTGAATCATAACACTGTTTTACAGAGTTTTAAGGTTTGGGGAAGTAAGTGCAAGTAACTTCAATGTTGCCTTCTTTTGGCTTATTTGTCATCTAAAAGGGAGGTGTTAGCTTCTGCTTTTGGAAAACTTACGGGTTTTTTAATGCATCTTTCCCAGAAAGCCAAGTTTTGGATGTGTAGCGTGAAAAGCAAGCAGGTAGGGCACAGAGGTGGGGAAAGCCCTTTCTGTGATCTAAGAAGGGGAAAACCAACATTTCTGCCCCGTTGTTTGTGTACTACAGCCCATATGCTACTCATGGCACCTCTTAACACCTCCCACTTGAGTTCTAGATTGCATCTGCAAAGAGATAAAGTTCGTAGCCCAGCTGGTGACGCACCAGTTCTCGGCTTTGGGTGGCTCTCGTGCCTGGGGAGGGGGGGCTTTGTGGTGTTGCAGCACAGATGGCAGAGGTGGGGAGGTTCCTCAGAAGGGCTGGTAGGGTGGAGATGGTGTAGACTGAAAATGTCCTCAGCTGGTCCAGGCAGCCCAGTTTTGAGTTTGCAGTCTCATCTTTTGGGCAATTTGGGTAGGCCCACGGCAGCTCAGGGGTCAGCGTGTCCTTATTTATAAACTTCTTTTACAATACACAATTTTCTGCTGAAATTTGTGTATAAACGAGTGCAAATCTTTGCAAGTCTGGAGGAAACTGGGCTGGCTGTAGGTTTCTCAGGTGTGAAACAGTAACTGTTGTAGAAACAATCTATAGGTGTGCAAATTCCAGCTTACCTGTGGTCTGGCTCAGACATGGACCTCTGTCTTGAGGAGCAGGGACTTCATCTGACCTTCTTCAATCTCCTGCTTTGACTATCACCTAGCACCCAGAGAGAAGATGCTGAGATAAGACTTGTTCTTCTGACTATTCACAACACTGCAATATGTTTTCATTTGTATTTCTCACGTCCTTTGTAATCTTATTTTCAGCCAAGAAATTGCATTTAGTAGCCATTAAGAGACAACATTGGCTCAGGCCCAGGAGGGGGGGGGGGGGGG
>NW_009648041.1:4781635-4823767 GCF_000708025.1 Charadrius vociferus | reverse complement strand
GGGGGGGGGGGGGGGAGGGGGAGCAAAGTGACTTTTAGCAATAAAGCAAGAGTTGCATTTTTTGAAGTCTACCTTGGTAATAGATATTTGTACGTAAGAGTATGTGGATCACAAATCTGGGCTTGGAAAAGGGCACACAGCTGTATGAGAAAGGCCCTCAGTGCTTCCAGCTTTGAGTCAACTCTTGCTTCATGGCATGTGCTGGGGGCAGGGAAAAGCTGTTTAAAAGCTGTGTTTGTTCGTGCTCCTCTTCATTCCCTTGGCTGTTACTGCACAGATCTTTGTATGAGAAAAGGGTGTCCTCCTGAATCTGATTTCTCATGATAATCTGTCGTGGCACTGCAACCAGTTGTAATGTCACAAACACTATTGCAACTCCCCGTGAGAAGTGACTCTCCCATGCGCGCACCCGACAATAACGAACAGGGAAAGATGAAAGAGAAGGAAATGTTCATTCGTCTCCCTGGATTAATTTCGGTCCCGTGGATCTCTGGATGTGTTTAGACTGCTTTTGTTGGGGTTCCCAAAAAGTAAGCGAGACAAGCAAGTTTGGCAGTTGTGGTGTGTTTGTTCTGCAGTTGTTGCCTCTCCGGAGCCCTACAAAAGCAAAGGGGATGAAAGGCAGGGCTCCCTGCAGGGCAGGGCGATGGGTCTGTGAATTATCTCACCTATAAGCAGGTGGTTGCCAGCAAAAATATTTTTGTAAAAATGGAAACTTTGTATCACTAGGTTGAGGGTTTTTAATTACTGCTGCTGCTTCCTCGCAGTGATTTGCCCCAAACAACTTTGCTCCTGGAGACCCAATGCAACCTGACCTTTGTCCGGTTTCTGTGTAAAGTGACAGTGCTGTCTGTGACACCTTTCCCTGTAATCCTTGATAAACAGCAGAGATGCAGAAACGCCACTGTTTTGCAGGTCGGGAGGTGCCGCGATTGCCTTCCTGATTATTTGCAAGTTGTTGTTTTAAAATACTGTGGCACGGGTTTCCTGCTCCACCAGCTTGCAGCCCTGGCGAGGCTGGTATGGGCATAGCACAGGGGTTATTTTGGGCACAAAGACCATACAAGTAGTTCTGTCTCAGCCAGTGCTGCTTCGATCAGGGCAGATGCCAGTCATTTGTGTTGCAGGACAAATCTCGTGGACACTGGGGCTTTTCTTGATAGGACAACTTGGAAGTGGACATTAGGATGTTCAATGAACCCAAATGTGTCTGAGGAGTTGTTTTTAATTCTTGCCTTTGTGCAGAAAAAAATACATTCCAGGCCTTGCATGACTGCAGATCATTACTGCTTATGAGCAGCTTCATGGGATGCGCCAACGATTACCAAAGTAATTGAGGGCAGTTGGACAACAAATCCCCATTCATCTCTGGTGGAAACTGGACAAAGGAATTGCGAGGCGGTTTCAAAAATCTGCGTGTACGTGGACCAAGCTAACCTTACTTTGCTTCCTTGCCTTCACGATGTGATCGTTTGACGGGTGAGCCAGGAAAAAAGGGCAGGCTGTTGCCAGGCTGGCAAGAGTCAAGCTTGCTTTGATTGTATAGCTTCTGAAAGGGTTAGCACCCCTTGCCTTGCACACAGATGTGTATTTGGAAGGCAAAGGGAATCTGAATCTCCAAAGATTGATAATAAGTCTTGTCTTTTGTCCTAATGCTGATTACTCATCTGGCCATGGAGTGCTTTTGTTGGATTATATTTGCATGCATATGAATGGACATAAGTAGCTGCATGCTTTCAAGTGTGTCCTAGAAAAGCCTAGATATCTTGAGATGCTGTAAATAAATGAGAAAGAAAAAAAAAAAAAAAAAAGAAGGTAATGCTTGCATGAGGCTTGTGTGATTAGTAGTTTGCTCTGCATGGTGTATTATGGGCCTGAGATATTTTGTAGTTGCTTGGGACTCCTCATCACATTTGCTTGTGCTTGTTTGGTTTTTGTTTAACCAGAAGGCTGCTGTCTACTCTGGCATGGGCAGAGACTTTAGGTGATGGAGCAGGGTGACCTTGCTGAAGCTTAACGCTCCTTATGGATGCAGGGCTGGAAGAGTTGTTTGATGTTCTCTACCCTCATACTGAAAGAAAAGCCTTAATAAAAAGAGTGTTTCTTTCTGCCTGCTGATGTTGCTTATGCAATGCCAGGATCAGATGCTGCGTTCAGTGTTGGGTCCATTTATCTTGCAAGATACACAAACACACATAACAAAAGTATTGTCTATTTTTTTTGCTGTCCGCCTTGGGATGTAGGTATCTAGCTGTTCTTGAAAAGCTGGTCCCAGTTACTACCTCAGAGGTCTTGTATGTCTAGTGTCAGGTCAGTAAAACACATGCCGCTTAATCAAAAAATGTAAATCTATTTCTATGGTATTTTAATATTAGAAAGGTAATTACCATGTAACTAACCCTTCTCTGTAAGCTGTCATTAATTGGATGATTTTTTTATAGGCAGCTTAGCATAATGCATGCAAAATACACTGCAGCTCTGTACAGACTAAAATTGCCACAGTGAAACAACGGGATGCGAGCATCCAAGAGACCTGAGCCCTGCGAACAGGCTTTGTCGGTCCTTGTCACTGAACGTTCGACTCCTGAACACGTATTGGGGCATGGGTAATCTGCAGGCAGGGAACTGTGTTGGAGAAGTTATTTTTGTTAGGACGAACTGGGAGGTGCATTTTGCCATTAGACATCAGGCTCTGATGTGTGCGATAGGAAAGATCTGAAAAGTTTTTGTAGTCTCAGTGAAGACAGATGTGAAAGCCATGTGTCACTCTGTCATTGGGACTGGGATAAAGGCAGAAGAAGCAGTAACGGTGCCTACATAGTATTTTGCCTTATGGTCTTAAGGTCTCAGCTTCTGGGAGCCTTGTGATTCTGAAGCCTTTGGCTTTGATAAACCACATGCTTTTAGATCAGGGTAGCAGAAGAAGGATGGAACCCCTGAAGACTGAAAACCCAGAACACAAGTGAAAGAGCAGAAAACCTGTCTTGTGATCCCAGGGTTTTACGCAGACTGCAGAGGGCTGTTCCGCACGCTGTTCACATGCGGATTTATCTGTGCGCATATCTTGTTGGAAAATGAGAACTGTGCTAATCTTGTCCCATTGAAAAGTTGCTGTTAATGTGGTACAGGCAAGGAGGGAAGGAGATATGTGGTCAGGCATCGCTGACCTTTGCAAATAAATGACATCTTTTCATCTGAAAAGTGCCTACCGTTTTCCATTTAGGTTCATGTTGTGATTGTGCAAGGGTTGATTTTAAAAGGTCACCTAACAATTCGCATAAATCCTGGTGATACTCAAGCAGCCCAGAGTGGGACCTGGTATAAATGAGTTGTGTGGGATTAACACATACGGTTGAGATACAGTGCTGCAGGAGGCAGGAGTTTTTGGAGTTATAGACGGCTTCCGTGGGAGTCCCTGGGTGAAACTGGTAAAATGTCCTCGTGGTAAGCCACTTCCTTGATGGCAGAATCTGCTGACGTTATGCGACTGTGGCTGTTCGAAGCATTAGGAATAGAAGATGAACAGAGAGAGACTCATTAATGCTAAATTTGATTATATATGCAAACCAGGTTCCTATGAAAGGAAGAACAAAAATGATCTGACTTTCAAACTAGCAAGAAGATGCATGGAGATAGAGGGTTCTGCCATTAGACATACACGGTTAAAGTCTCTGCCAATTTTTATGAGGGAGATGTTTCTGTCATCGCTCCTGTAAATCAGCATCTGCATAATTGAAGCCCCGGGTAAAAGCCCTGTGTGTTGACATCTCTGGATTCAAATGTTGCAGTCGGGGGAGGACGGGCTTAGAGGTACTTGTGATAAAACCCTTTCATCATTTGGATCCTGTGGCCCCTGAGTTAACCTGGATTCATGGCTACGTGTGATCCCAAGGGGCAGGAGACCTCCTGGTCTCTGGCTGAAGTCTCCATTCAGCTCCAGGAGGGAGGACCAACTCCTGAGGCAGGAGAGGAGGAGAGGCAGAAAGCAGGGAACACTGGGCTGGGCATGGGGCTGGCAAGGGAAGGCAAAGTGCTCACGCCACCCCTCTGCAAGCGCAGCTTTCTCCTTTGGCACCGAATAAAAGTGGTCCTGGGGTACAGTGTGGAAAACAGCACTTGGCCGTCTGGCTGGCTGTCCAGCCCGGCGACTGGCCAAAGGGGGTCTTAATGGCTTTTACTCTCGGGGGGGATCTGCAAAGTGCTGTAAAGAACATTATGGAAAGGAACACGGAGTGTGGAGGTGCTGCTTTTAAGGTGTTTGTTCAAAGTGGCATATGTACTGCAAAGTGTGACATAGTTGCTAAGGTGACAGCTCGCTTTTTGGCAAAAAGCAAAAGAATACTGAATATAGACAAACTGTAAGCTTTTGATTTGTTTAATTTGCGCAGTTTTATCTTCTGGCCATTGTAGAGACTTTTCAGGTTTGTTTTGGAAGCAGTGTTTTCCCATTCAGAATACTTCACATGGTTAGAAAAGCTAATACTGCTCCCCATTCTTCAGGAAATGCTTAAATCACATAAAATGATGGGGGTTTCAGTGATTATAAGAGGGAGGATCTTATTAATACTTACAAATACTTAAAGGGAGGATGCCAGGGGGATGGGAGCAGTCTTTTTTCAGTGGTGCCCAGTGATAGGACGAGGGGTAATGGGCACAAGCTTGAACATAGGAAGTTCCATCTTAACATGAGGAGGAACTTCTTTACCTTGAGGGTAGTGGAGCACTGGCACAGGCTGCCCAGAGAGGTGGTGGAGTCTCCCACTCTGGAGACATTCAAAACCCGCCTGGACGCCATCCTGTGTAATCTGTTGTAGGTGACCCTGCTCTGGCGGGGGGGTTGGACTAGATGATCTCCAGAGGTCCCTTCCAACCCTGACCAGTCTGTGATTCTGTGATTCTGTAATTATGGCGTTGAAAGGGCTTGGTAATAGCATTCAGTCAAATAAGGATGTATTCTCTAAGAACCTTTTATATAAACAAAAAATATTAGGTGTTGCCTCATTATCAGGCTATGGATGCGGGCACATCCATGAGCGCACAGGCCGGGAGGTTTTTGCATGTAGCATTTGCAAACTGCTCAAACCAAGGCTGAAATGCGTGGTGAGGTGAAAACTCCTGCCGGTCAGGCTCAGAGGTTGGTTGTGATGAGAAGGAGCGAAGTCCAGGCAGGGAGCCTTGCATCACGCAGCTGGTCACTGCCCTGGTTGAGTATTTTCACGGTGCTGCTAAGGGGAGAAGGATCAGCAGAGGATTAGACTGACGTGGCCCCTCAGGAGAGGGGGTGTTTCCAGATGAGCAGCCATCTGTGGCATGAAGCGATGTTCTGGTCCTCAGTGGGGAGAGAGGAAAGCAGAAAGGTCTCACATGCCTAATGCCAACTTTGATCCTTAAAAGCAGTGAGGTACATGCATGATCCAGGAAAAACGGCCAGGAAAGGCTGAAGTAATGTGCTCATTGCCCTTTATTGTTTTACCTTTGCTTTCTTTGTGATGTTCTAATGGACAGATAAATGTGTTTCTCTGAACAAGCTGTTCTGTCTGTGCCTTTTCCAAAATGGCTTAGCATCTGGGGCGAAGGCTGCGTTCAAGGCAGAGCAGGCGGAAGCTGGGGAGCTAATGTCGTGGGGAGCACGGAGCCTGGGGTGAAAGTCGAGAGGAGCTCTGTGGGCTCCTGTTCCCAGATAAGTGCTGGTGTCCCAGCCCCAGTTTGGTGGTGCCATCGCAAGGCAGAAGTTAAGGAGGGTATTTTCAGAGTAGTCAGAGGTGGTAACACCTTCCGCAGGGGGCTTTTGCTGGAGGGTTGGGGATGTCTCTTTGCTAAGAAGACCCCAACAAGCGTCCTAGGACGGAGACGTGCAGGGGACAGGTAGTCTCCTGTTTCTCCATGTTAAAGAATCAGGAGAAAAACTGTGGAGCAAGAGACAGCCTGACTGAATATTCACCAGAAGTACTCGAGAGTGAAGTATCAAGGGTGAAATTCTGCCCAGAAGATCTCGGAAAGAAGTGCTACCTAACATCGGCAGATCATTGACACGTCAGGAAGTAATTTATAGTAACAGCTCTTCAGTAGCTTTTTGAATTTCAAAAAGAAGTTTATTGTGTCTGTCCTCAGTCTTCACTTTCCCTGCTGTTAATGCTCTGCCCTCCTGTGTTATTTCTCAGGTGATGCAAATCCAAAGTATCTTTGGAGGGAAGTGATAAACCTCAGCTCAAATTCTTTGTCACTTGCATGGTGGGTGGCTGTAATGGGGCCCCATGTTTGATACTGCATTTGCCAATCTTCCTACTACTAGGTGAAAAGCCTCTGTGACACACCAAATAATACTGTAGAAGTAGCAAAATCTTCCTTGCCAGGTTCCCAAAAACCAAGGAGACAACTGGCTTCTTGGTTCAGTCCCACTGACGTGGGTCGTGATACGATATGGCCTATGACTGCCTTCAGCGTCCAAGTTGAAATACCCCAGGATGCCAGAAAATGTCTTGCAGTTATTTAACAAGCAAACTTGAGCCTTGCTTGAACTATTTTCAGAATAATCTTCTCCCTGGCTGTGTGCTGGAGGTATGCTCGAAGCAAAACAAAACAAGTCTGTGCGCAAGTTTAAAACCACATCGTTGCTTCCCCCTGCTACTGCTCACACAGAGGCGGTGTTCCACACCAAAAAAAAAAAAAAAAAAAAGCACTGCTCTGCATCAGTTTTTTACACCATTTAAAACAACCTTCGTATGGAGAGAGTGGTGGCTGGGAGCAGTTGAACGTGGCAAGGTCACAGCTCCTTGTTAGGACTATAAGGGGGAATGATGCCCATGGGTATGTATTGTGCCTGGCCCAGTGGGGTTAGGTTTGATACTGGAAACTGGCTTATTACTGCAGAATATGTATATTGCAATCATTATCCTTTGGAGTTGAGCAGTTTCTCCAAGTGCTTTTTTAGAGACTGTGCTTGAAAACCTCTCCTTTCAAAACCGAAGCAAGTGTGGGATTCCCCCAGCGCCAAATCCAGCAGCCGATAAACCCGGCAGAGCTCTCCTGATTGCCATCTCCGAGGGCAGTCAGCGTGCTGGAGTGGAATTAGGTCCCGGTTTGAAAGAACACGCCTGCCAAAAAATTAAACAATGGATGCCTTCCTGCTTAATTTTAACATTTTAATTAAATTCTTTGCCGCTGTGCGCCTTTGATCTCAGCGAGCTGATATACATGGTGTCTGCTGTTGTGTCGTAGCAGCGTTTTGTTCTAATCTTGCAGGCAGACACAAGGATGCGTTTGAGTATGGATAAAAGTGCAGAAGCTGCACGCTGCCAAGTACCGAGTGCGTCGCACACTGACTTTTCCAATTGGTGACCAAAGGCATGTGGACAGGGAGATTATTCGTGAGTGTGGCTCAGTAGAGCTTCTTTCTGAACATATTCTCTCCCTGTTTTTAATCTCCTTGTGTGAATGGTGCAGCAAGAAGAGTTTCCTTGATGGAATTACTCATTGAGAGGGTTGAGGCCAGGAGCTGAGATTTTTTTTGCAAAACAGAATCAGTTTCAAGTGGGATAATTAATAAAGTTTGATCCCTCATTCAGAGAGCAGCAGCAGCGCTGTGTGGCTTTGGCTCGGCACATCTATCGATGAGCCCCAGCCAAGCGCCCGGTTCGAGAGCATTTGGCAGGCTGCTGGCAAAACGTGTGAAACGTGGGTACCGAATGGCACGTAGCCAAGCAGCCCCACCGCAGCTGAGTTCTGAATGTGTGGAAAAGTCTTCGAATATAGACGTGGTTACACGTTTCCCCTGCGCTGTTGGTGGCTGGGCTTCGATGGTGATGGGAAGATGTAAGCGAGCTGGGAGCGTGCGGTATTTACACAGGAAAGGTATTAGAGTGAGCTTCCTCATGTTTCGTAGCCTGGGCCAAGTGACTGAGGAGCACGTGGAGTATTTGTCCTTTGCAATTTTGGGCTGTACCTAAATGCCAGAGAAGCGGTTGTCATCTAGGCGTCATTGGTAGAGCTGATTTGGTAAAAGGAATTTCATTTCCTTGGCAGAGGAATAATTTTTAATCCAAATTTCCAATGGAAATTTTGGCATCCTGGTGAGATTGTGAATGAAGAAACACTTTTGCCAGAAACTATAATATTTCAGCTCAGAATATTTCTGTACAGAAACAATGGTCAGGTCGTATTTTCCTTCTCCGCTCCACAGCCCAGAGCATCCCCCTGTGATGCCCCAGGCTTGTTCCTCCTGGAGGAGTCGGTGATGCATCACGTCAAGCGTGACCCTGCTGTGCATCGGGGCAGTGCAATCCGGCCAGGGAGCCTGATTTACAGAGCAGGGGCAGCGCGAGGGGCCAACCAAAACTCCTTGGAGGCAGAGCAGTGGTGTTCCCAGGGTAGATTCTGTGATTCTGTAGATAGTGCAAGCCCTGTTATTCTGTAGACATTGCAAGCCCTTAGGGTTGGGACTTGCAGAGTTGGCATTTTTGGAGGGAATCACAGAGTGGTCAGGGTTGGAAGGGACCTCTGGAGATCATCTAGTGCTCCTCCTTGTGTTTAGATCGAACTTCCTATCTTCAAGTTTGTGCCTGTTACCTCTTGTCCTGTCAGTGGGCACCACTGTTCCCATCCCCCTGGCACTCTCCCTTTATGTATTTATAAGTATTGATAAGATCCCCCTCAGTGTTCCTTTCTCCAGACTAAAAAGCCTCAAGTCCCTCAGCCTTTCCTCGTAAGGAAGATGCTCCAGTCCCTTAATCATCTTTGTAGCCCTTTGCTGGACCCTCTCCAGCAGTTCCCTGTCCTTCTTGAACCAGGGAAAAAGACGAGCAAGTCTAAAATGCAGAAAATGTCTTGGCGGAAATTTTTCATCTGACTTTTAAGGTGGCCTGTGCATATTGATGGTGTAGCCTGTGTTTATATTGTGTGCCCAGCCCTTCCTTTTGGTTGAACGTGGAGTTTTCCGGAGCTGCCCAGGGGCAGCACAGTCCACTCGGCAGCGGATCGTTGAGGGGTGCTGAGGAACCTCCTGGTTGTGCTCCGTGGGCTGTGCGGGCTCCCGCTCTGCCCTTGCAGCCCGTGGCTCGTGGCAGGCAGCTCTGCGGAGAGGGCGCCCGTTCCAGCACAAAATCTGTGCCTGGCCAGATTGCGAGGCCCTGGCAGGCAGCGGGAGCTGGCTTCGCAGCGGGCCAACATATGCAGGGGACACCGGGTGTGCCACGCAAAGCCTCCTGCCGCTGCCGAGTGTGCTATGGTGCTTCCCGGGGAAGAACGATGCTGTGAAAAGGAGCTCCTTGCCTGCAGTCCTCCAAGGCCCGGCAGCATTCCCTGCTATGGGGACCAAGTGCTGTCACGGCTTTTTTTTTTTTTTCCCTTTCTTTTCTTTTTTTCATCCCCTCCGTCATGTTTTCACAGCAGAACGGCAGCAACAGGAGACTGAGACGGGGCTTGGCTCTCATGGCAGATCCGATCCAGCACAGCTTGTGCTGCTGAGCAGTGACACAGAGAAGCTTTTGCTGCCGTATAGCTCACCATGGCGTACTTCGCTCATTTTTAAAAATGGTTTCCCACCTTTTTGTTTACGTGCTCATTAGCGCAGGCCACCCATGGGTGCAGTGTTGGTTGTTAATGCAGCTGAAGAGCCTCTGACAGAGCTCATAAATGTTTTTTGGTGCAGCTTAGTCCCTAAAAAGTAGTGACTCAGCAACGATCAAACAGCTCTCATGGGACAAACAGTTCCCAGCTATTCCCAACTTGCAATAAAACCCGCGTGTCCCATGGCTGCCGGGAGGCAGGGCTCGAGTACCCCACATCTGTATTTCTTCTGCACAGAGAGATTGCTAAGCATGTCCTGGGTGTTAGGACAAGAGTGCTCTTGCTTGGTTTAAAAGAGATTATTTTTTTTTATTTTTTTTTTTCCTGGGGATTTTTACACTCCACCCCGTGATGTGCTTTGGGATGCATTCAGCTTTCTCCTCTGAATAGGGCTCCAGATGATGGAAATAAATTATCATAAATTAGAATAGATTGCACTCTTCAGCATCTCTACATCTGTCATTATGTTTCTTTAACAGTTCAGTTTAACATTTATACACACTCTGACAGCAGCTACTGGTGTGTATGCTATAAATATTGGCTTGGAGAAGACATTAATGGAGTTTAGGTAAACGTTTGATGCCGCTGAGATTCTGTTCCATATGGTGGTACACAGTGAAATCGGATTCAACGTGCCACGTATAGCGCTCATGTATTCCCTATAGACTGGCCTCCCGGCGCTGCATCAGCTTACCGCCTTACCGAGAAAGCGCAGGTGCCTTCAACGAGGAAAGCGAGCTTCTTGCAGCCTGTTCTGGTTTTTACCGCCTGTGTTGTTTGCGATGTTTAAAGCCAACATGTAGCATGTACGTATGGGAAGGGCCCAGGGAAAAGAGGCATCTCCCAAAAGCAGTGGTCAGGAATTAGGCAACAAGCTGTGGGAGTGCTCTGCTTTGAACATGTGTGGGGAAAAAAAACCCATGGGATTTTCTGGCCAAGATGCCATTTCATTAGACAGTAACAGGGCGAAAGCTTTGTGCCTTGGTTGGTCGCCGTTGCTAAACCTGAGATTTGTGACTCTTAACTGCTGATGAAACTGTCACCAAAACCACGCGTGGGGACTGTGCCTTCAGGGTATGAGGAGTCTGGCTGGCGTCCCGCTGACTTGCAGGAGGACAAATAGCTCAGATGGTCATGGCAAGAGGCAGGAAGAAATATGTTCTGATCCCTCTGGTGTTCCTTCCATTGTTCAACAGAATTTGGATGTCTCCCACAAGTCTTTTTTTTTTTTTTTATATATATATTTTTGTTGGTTTGGGGTTGTTCGGGGTGGGTTTTTTTGTTGTTTCGCTAATTGCAACACCTTGATTAGTGTAGCCTGGTGACGTGGCTGCCTCCTCTGCAGTATTTCTGTGATTTACCCCACTTTTGAGCTAGCATGAGGGTAAGTATGTTGTCTGGATGGATACTGGGGGGGGGGCAGTGGGGTAGAGCAGCCGGGCAGCCCAGCCTCTGCGCCTGATGTGGGGCCCTGGGAAACATCTGGCTCGTGCCGGCTACAGGGCACATCTGCTTCGTTTTGCCCCTGTGTAATGCAATGTAAGTAATGAAGTAACCGTAATGTACAAACTGGCTCAAAGCAGGCCAATCCGAAGATTCACACTGTAAATTGCTAAAGGTCTTTATGATCCCAATGAATTAAAAATCTGAGAAGAAAAAAAACCCTCCAGTGCTGTGAGTTCAAGATGCATCTTTTAAAAGCTGCTGGTGGGGAAGGGAAGAGATAGCTTATCTGAATGGAGATGTATTTAAACTGTGTCTTGTACCATTCTGGGTTACTGCAGAGAAACCAGCATATTCCCTGTCACTTGGAGAGCTGGAGAAATTCTTGTATAAACTGAATGGGTTTGTGTGATGGTATTAGCCCTTCTGATCTGACTTGTTAGCCAAATTTTCAGACCTTTGCTGGTTATTTCTTTTAAAAGAAGTTGCTTCAGATGTTTCGGTGATGCACTCATGTTTAATCGCTCTGGCAGTACAGAGGAGCCCGATGTGTTCCTGCATCCAGTGAGGGACACCGTGTCCGCAGCCTCCATCCCTCTGGCTGGACAGAAAGCCCTCTCTTACCTTTTCTCAAGTTTCCAGGTGTTTTTTTTTTTTGCTCTGACGGCTTGTGTGGTTCTTCTGCCTCAACTGTCCTCTTCTTTCTGGCTCTTGCAGAAAAAAAATGTTTTTCAAAACCATTAGCAAAATCCTTCCGCCCAGAGCAAAATCTTGCCTGTGATTTTCCTTTGAACAGCTAGTTGTGTCTGTCTGAGCTTGAGGCTTGCATTTATGTCTCTTGAATGATGCTATAAAGGAACTAAACTGTATTTAAAGAAAGGCAGCATTTACATTCGCCTGATGTTAAAGACGTTTTAGCCCAGCCAACAAGATTTCATGGTGAGCCTTGCTCCAGCAAGGGACCCTTCAGCCTTCTCCAAACTGAAAGAGAAGCTGGACTCCAGGGAGCAGTTTCAAAGCATTCAAACTCTTTTATAGTTATTCGTTGCATCTCTTTTTTGCATCTTTTGGCTCTTTGAGGCCTGGACGCTTCAGACCTGGACACCACGCAGCTCTGAGAGGCACAGGTTTTTCTGTGATGCCCTCGTATGAGCGTGCGGAATTTGAGAAGGGATGTGCAGCAGGAGGAAATTCATGTAAACAATCTGCATCTGATCGCTTTTCATGAGAATATCTCCTTGAATTGTTTATTTAATTAAATGCCTTTTTTTTTAATTTAGCTCTGATCTAGACTGTAAAGATACTCTTGGGTGGAGGGGAGAGAAAGGAACCCTTATTCTGGGTGGGTTTTTCTGTTCGTTTTCAAATATACATGATGTTCTCATAGAAAATGGGTCTACGTACGTCTCTCTTATTAAACCTGCCAGGTTTTAGCTTTCACATGTGACTGATGTTCATAAATCCCAAAGCTATTTCTTTTAGGCTTTCTGTTCCCATAGCAAACCTGGAGATGACCTATTCCCAGTTCCTCCTGTCACCTGTACCTGGCTGAAAGGCCCTTCGGGGTAGGACGGGAGGAAAGTCACACTTTTTGCACTCCAATCAGTGCTGGATCTCAGAGTTTAAAAATATCGCAAGTGAAAAACATGGATGTGAGTCATACAGAAAACACCCTTCATTTCTAAGGGAATATAAATATCAGAGAAACACATTCTTCAGATGTTTCCTCCTCCTGAGAGGTAGTCACATCTCAGATTTGTTTGAAGTGTTCAGTCATAAACATCGCTCCCCTGCTGTCAGAGTGACCACTAGATACAGGAGAGGCGTATTAAATGTTAATAGCTAATACTGTGCCAGAGCTACATCAGTCACGAGATTCTGAGTGAGCTTTGCACGAAGGGAAAAGGCAGAGAAGGCTGTGACTTCACTTCTTGGGTCAAGATACTCCAGCGATCCCAGTCTGTAGTCAGTGCCTCACTTCTGGAAAGTTTGGTGCTCGCTTTGGACCTAAATGCTCATCCACATCTGGCACATGTGGTGTCGTATTCCAGGAGAGCGTATCCGCGTGCTTTTGGGGGGGTGAGCTCTTTATTATTCAGCTATTTCCTTTGCCCCTCAGCAGCTGGGAGACTGATTTTGTATCAGCTGGGCTTAGTGGTATTTTTGAAGCAAGCGTGTGTTAAAATGTATATGCGTTTCCCTGTGTTTTTACAAAATTAATATTTTAAAGGCTATTTAATACAAAATTGCTGAAAATTATTTAAATCTGAGACAGGCTGGAGAGATCAGAGAACTCTTATCAACTGTTGAATTAGTGATGTTGAATTAGACATGAGAAAATCCTTTTCAATTTAAGTGGCTTTTCTCAGAACTTTTTACATGTTTAATATCTCCATTCATCCTTCTAATGATTGTTCCAGTTTTGGCTCTCCCTTAGCATCTATGCAGAATGCATAGAGTTTGGGCTCTGATCCATTCAGCCAAGCTGTACATCGCCGAGGACCATCAGGGAGCCCCAAAACCACTTGTCTCGGGGATACGTTTGCCCCCTGTGAATGCAGCGCAAAGATTGAGCCTTTCATGGATAATGTCATACTTGTATTTGAAAAACCTGGTTGTGCTGCTGTCTGAGGGAAGGGAGATCGCGAGTGCTCTTCAGTGTTGACACTTCAGCGTTATCTTCCAAGAATCTTAAACTTAAAAATTTGAACTAGAAATAGCATTTGCATAATCTTTTGCAAGAATGCTACTGTGAACCTCTGCAAGGGGAATTACAAATATTGCTTTTCGGGTTTTTTTCTTCATAACTCTTGGAGGGGGTCAGCCTCTCTCCAGTCCCCCTCGATAACAAGCTGCTGTGAGAGCTCAGCAGAGCAATGTGTGTGCCGGTCGCACCAGATGGATCTCATTTGTGTTGCTGTTCGTAGTCATGATAGGCAGCAAATGGAGTGGAGCCTGAGGCAGCACTTTTCTGCCTGAAGTTGGTGCCTGATGAATTACGGAGATAAATAAGGCGAGAGCCTGCCTTTGCTTTTCCCTTTAAGTGTGCACATAAGTGTTAGGTGGCCCATGTTTGAAGAGACAGTGTGAAATGAGCTTTCAAATATTTCCTTGAAGTTGTCTTAATTATTTCATTATAATGGTAGGGAACAAAGTAGAAGAATCAATATGCCTAATTATTACATCTAAATGCAAGAGAAATTAGCCAGTGAACTCTCCCTTCTCTGGGGAGGATTAATCTTCCTATGCTCTATTTCAAATGTCTTCCAGAAAAAATGAAAGGCTTATCACCTAGGAAACACGCGGTCCTAATCGCCCAGGTCTGGCACTTGGATTTACAGACGGTGAGGGTACTCTTAGTCGGTCTTCTGAAGCACAAAATTAGATTGTTTTGCTTGTGTTTAACCGTTGTAGTTGGAGTTTTGTAGCTGGGTGATTTGAATGACAAACGCTAGCAGGGCATGTACCACGTGTCATCCAGAGGTGCCTTGGCCGGCTTTGGATGAGCTGGTGGACCTACTCGACACCAGGCGGTGCCATGTGGAGGGGATGGGTTGGGTCCTAATGGGATGCTGTCAATGGGGCAGTGCAAATTAGCTCAGCTTCTCTGCACTGAAGGGCTGTATTGATGAGTCTATAATGCTCACAGAGCTATCTCATTTACTTCTGTGCTGTACAATACATGCTTTTTTGATAGCTGTAGGAGAACTCCAAGAAGATGTTGTTTTGCCTGGTGGCAAATAGCCACGAGATGCTTAGGGGTGGTCCTGGTGGGACTTGATTCTTCACCTTTGAATTAGTCATTGAATTGAAATGACAAAAATATTTCCTGCGTCCTAGGTTTAGTATGGCCATAAATTCTGGTTCTAGCTCCTTGCTGCTAACTTGCACCAAGCCAATGATGTCTAGGGATACTTTCTACTAGGTTGATTATAACAATTTTGAGCTGTGACACAGATGTAAGATGATTTCAGATGAAGTGTTAAATGAATAAATTCATCTTTATATAAAATGTGTTTAACCCCCGGCCCCCATAAGGTCTGACTTTCTTTAGATTTTGTCATTTGTTGTCATGTGTCATCCTGGTGGAAGTCCAAGTCTGCAATTACTAAGATGTGCTTCCCCAGAATATTACCACGTTTTTGCACAGGCAGATCGTGCCCAAGAAGAGAAGGGTTAGGTTTGTTCCTTGCCTGCAAGCCCACCTCAGTGGAAAGAAGACTCAGCAGTTAAAATATGAAGTCTAAATAAAAGGAAATAAAAGGGCCGTTTCTTTGCATAACACTGGGGAAATCAGCCTTACAGTTCACAAACTGAGATGACAGCTCGCTGTAGGGAAAACTTCAGTAAATCATTATTTTGCATTTTTGGGTTGCATCACTCATGGCAGTTTATTAATTCGTTTCTATTTTGCACTGTTTCTTAAAAGGGAAAGATTTCAACTCATTATGTATCACCCTTGTACCTTACTTCCTTCCCAAATTACTCTTTGCATCGTGGTCAGGTCCCGTCTTTCCTGGCTGTCGAGCTGATTAACTGGGTGATGCTGACTGGAGGGCATGGGATGGGCCACTGATGCACCACCTGATTATGTGGTCATGGAAACCCCCGGAGGTAAGACCTCTGTTATCAAAATAAATTGGGATTTTCTGCCAACTAATGGTTGCCGAAGCTTGCGCTAATGCTAGATTCTGCTGGATGATGCGCTATGGAAGCCAATTAGCCTTTGCTGATAAGCTAGGCTTTGATTAAGCTTTTCCAGGCTTTCTCATCGCAAGAAACACGTATTACTCATTGAACATGCAAATGCATTTGCAGTGTGTAATTACAAATTTTTCTAAAGGAGCGACCTATTTTAAACAGGGCTTTTGTTTCACTCTTCTTCCTTCGTTGCGCTTACCAACTCAGTCACACAGCCTAATTCAGCAAACATAATTGGCTGGTTTTAGGAGTTAAAATATCCTGTTGCTGAATGTTTCATGCTTCAAATACGGAATATAATGAAGACCGCTGCGGTGGGTACATAAGCTATCCGCAGCCACTCTGAAAGCCTTGCCCTTTGCAGCGAGCCTGTGGGAAGCAGTGGGCTGGCAATCCTGTGATCCGCAGCTTCAGCCAAGTTAAAAGTGATCTTGTCCCGGTAACGCTGAGAACCAACTCCTTTTCTGTAGCCATAGGCAGGGATGACTTACCCTGCTGAGTGTGCACCACGTTGCACGTGATGGGAATTCATTTATTGATCCAATTAGCTGCCGACCTGTTTACAGGATGATTGTGGATGAAACAGTGTAATTAAAATTGATTACGGCTGTGTGTCATGTCTTTAATCTTTGACACTCGGGATGTGGATATTACGGTGTGCCTTCTCTAGCTGATAATGCATTGTGAAGAGCATCAAGGAGTTAACGTATTTTCACACTCCTGGAGAATATATTTTCTGTGTTACATTCTCATGTATCGTGTTGTTAACTGAGTGACAGTATCATGTTTCTTACATGGTCATACATATTATCATCGCTTTAGTCACTTAATCTTAGAGATTGCATGAGCTTCTGTATCTGCATCTATATGCGTATGATGATGCTTTGGAAAAAAAGCGTAGGAAATGGAAATTTTGTTTTCAGGTCTAATTCATAGTTATAGTCCTCGAGTGTAACGAAGGCATTCCTATACCTAAATGCATTTATTTCCTATTTGTTGTGCCTTTAGTTTATTGCATGCGTAATAACATGGAAATCAGTTTTCCTATTCAGAGTTATATACTGTGATACACTGATGTGATCTAAGCTTGGCATAGTTAGCATTTTGTGATCAAAATGTCTCACCAAATTCTCAAATTTGAGCAGAAGGAAGAAACACAGAGGTGTAATGCCCCATTGGCACTTTCCTCACTGTCCATCCCATCTCTTGCGGCCTGGCTGCGGAGTCGGAGGCGAGTCAGGGCAGGCACAGAGCCGCTCTCTCCGTGGGGCCCATGTGCACCATCTCCTGCTCTTTCTCCCCGAAACTCCCGGTGTGGCACCGACACCTAGGGTTGGGGTGATGCTCTGGCACCGGTTGTCCCTGCTGGAGGGGACCAAATCTACCGCTGCAGTTACAGAGCCTCTGAGATGCTCTCCAGAGTCCATCAGCATTAGTGCCTTGGCACTTTAGCAGATGCTTTTTTTTTTTTTTTTGTTCTTATTTCTTTGGTTTTTGGGGGTCAGGGAACCAAGGGTTTGACCCCTGCAGAAAACCTTGTTTGAGATTCATTATAAACCCCAATCCTGCAGGAGTACTCCTGTGTGTGATACAGGTTTTGTCCCTTTTGCAGATTATTATTGCTGACTTCACCTTCTCTTACCTTAGCACGGGGGCTGGTGGGTTCAAGAAATGCTTGCTGTGAGGGCGTTCGTAGATCGTGGGTATCCTTCACTTATGGGGCTTTGCTCTCTCAGCCCACACTCTCTTGCAAAGCCGTCTCCCTCTGCTAACCATGCAGATACTCCCAGGGCTTCAGCTAATGATCACAGAGCAGACTTCTCTTCTTGCTCTAAAGTCACGTGTCTATCCTCTTCCAAATTCGCAGTTTTCAAGTGTCCCACTGGACGTTTGGCCTAAAATAGTCTGAACATTTCTACTGTTTTCCTGTTCTCGCCAGCGTTCATGCATGCACGCAGGCTCCGGTGAGGCCACAGTCTAAACGCCTGCACCAGTGCAGCCTTTGTTTAAATGAAATTCCATTTACGGTAGTAATTTTGCAAGGGGAGGTCCCAGGGCTGGTGCTTGAGAGTGAATATCTGAATTATAAATTAAATTCTGCAGCATTTGAGCTTAAACGGAATTTTTATAAAATCTTAAGAATTGTAATTCTTTCCCATTCTATCAATAGTAACTGCAAACTTGAGCATATGCTGCAAACGCATGGAGGCAAAGCATTCAGTTAGAGAGAGAACACAAGTGCCTTTTTCATCTGAGGAAAATTAGCAAAAAGGAGACAACTTCCAGCAAACTGTGGCTTCCGATCCACAAGCTGATAAAATCTGCATATTAGTCACAAGTTATTTTTCCAGATTTCTAGTTCATTCTGTTTTCTTAATTAAAGATGCTGAAATTCTCTTTCAGTCTCTGTTTCGTAACTAGTATACTTGGTGCGGGGAAAAAAACCCAAAACTCAAAATCATCATCACCACCATTATTATAGCTCATATCTGGCAGGTTGTGATTTGGTTTTGTCTTAACCAGCAAAGATGCCAAGCTGGTTTTTATTCAGGAGTAAATCTAAGGAAGAATGCACTCTTTTATTGGTATTGCATTCTGTAAAAATGAGATTTTTCCCAAAGAGAAAGTGTTATTTTATGACTACAAAACCCCACAAGATTAAATGATTAAATCCAAACCTTTCATTGCAGGGGTCTTGTGCTCAGCACCCCAGCACACCCGGTACTTGCACACTGGACTTTTTTAAAATCTTTGGTAGATCTGCACATTTTATGCCAGTGTGGAAGCACGTAGCCATTCCGAGTCTTTGCAGTGGTGGAAGTGTGTCTGTCCAGGGCTTGCTCCACATTGAATTAATTGCTGTGAGGATTAATGGTACTTCACTGATTTCACTTGCCTATCAAGGGGTTTAAGTGCCATAAGCTTTTCCTAATTATAGGAGATGTCCCTGGCTTGGGGAAGGGGTAACATCACTTGCCTCGTCTTGTAACAGCGCAATCAAAGGCTCAGGGAAGCATTTCCTTATCAGAACAGACGGTCCCTTTCGGTGTAGCAGTAATGTCAGCAGAGAATCAGCTTTTCTGCCAGAAATAGCAACCCCTGGCTACAGCATGGACATTGCTGCTTAGGATAATATCTAAGAGTATTTTGGCTGCAAAAGCTTAGCTTTTTACAACTTTGTAGCTTTACAGCGACTGAGGAAATCTCTTGCGCTTTGCTTCAGTCACAGAAGGTGTTTTCTGCGCTTGTTTTGCCTGTGGTAGTTCGTGTAAAATTGTTCAGGTGGTGCTGCTGAGCCTGAGCTCCTGCCACATCGTCGCCTCTAGAAACGCATCGGTGTTCCCAGCATTGCCCGTAGAGCAGGTAGAGGAGCTGGCACAATCGGAGCAAGTACCATAAAATCTGTTGGCTCTCGTGGTTTCCTAATACTCCTCTAGTTTGATGATGCCTGTTATTAGTGTGAGTAATTTTTGTGATTGGCTTTTACTGTGTTTTCTACCCTAAATTTAAATTTTATTCACTTCCATAACATGGAGGGATGCACAGTGGGAAGTGTTATACCAGAGAGCGCACACAGAATTTGGAGGCTGGGAATATTGACCTACAAGCAGAAGACAGCCTTCAGCGAGGGTCAGTTTGATATGTGCAGCAGATAGTCCCTGTTTAGTTTAGTTAGTCTGTGGCAGAAAACTGTTCCACTGTGTTATGCATTATTTTTCCCGCCAAGGGGTCATCCATACTTGTGCTTTTCGCTGTCCATTTTTCTTCCTCACGCTCTTCTCTTGACTCATTTTCACTGCTGTGAGCCTGATCATTGCCTAGAGACGTATGGGCATTGGTTCATCACTCATGTGGAGGATTTTTTTTGGTCAAAACAACTTCTCAAAAGGGCTGACATAGGGTTCGCATTTTATTCTTCAATCTGTAACAGGGAAACTTACAGGTTTTCCAATCCACACTGACTGATGTAGAGTTGCAGTGAATCTACACATCTAGATAGAGCAGTGAAGACTTTTTCTATCCCCTATGAAATACCAAAATTCCATTAAAGCAGAATGTTTGTAGTAATTTTATGTGTGTATATGCATAAAGATCATAAAGAGAAGCGAACCTTATCAATTTGATGGCACTCGTCCTAGAGCTATTTTTTCACAAGGTCCTTCTATCACATTTCTGGACCTTTTTTATTTTCTCTTAAAATTTGCTCTGACATGTTTTGTGTTTTGGAGGAATTTTCCCTCTATGAGATGAAACACCATCCTATCATCTACTTTTTTCTTTATTTTTTTGACTTGTGGCAAACTCTTGGAAGTTAAATACTGAATTAATGGTGGGCTAGGAGGAATAGATGATTATGTTAACTTCTATGCTGTTGTTCTGTTCTGGAAATGTCCTCTGATTATTTTGTGTTAAGGCAAACTGATTAATTTGCCCATGCAAGATTTTACCTCGCCAGTGACATGTCATTAATAAAGACATTGTTTTCTAATAGCTATAGCATCGTGTCCTCTTTTTTTGTATTATTATTTTCAGTGTGACCTTCATGTTGGTTTGGTCTGTTGTTAGGTTGAGCCTGTAACAATGTTCTGTGGTGTTATAACACTATCTATAACCAGTGTTGGAGGTATAAATTGTGACTATTGTTGTTGCACGGTGTGTGGAGGTGATGGATGATTTCCTTGTTCCAACATACGGCTCTTCTGAGGAGGCCGTTAGAAGTAACACATCTCTTGGCTAAAGGAGGGTCTCAGGAAAAAAGGAACATGAGGAAATGTTTCCCAAAAGCAGCCTGTGCTGGAGGAGTTGGCCTAAACAAACAGGCTAAACTAACACCTCAGTGTCTGCACCTGCAAAATCCAGGTGGAAATCATGCAGGGTTGGGTACCGATTCTCTCCGAGTCATATCTGCTAGGTGGCATCAGTCTAGATTGCCATGACCATCTTCCTGACTTTGCAGCAAATCTGTCATTTGCAACGGATGAAAGTTGGGGTTTTTTTGTTTGGTTTTTTTTTTTTTTTCCATATTCTTGTGGTAAGACATTTACAGCTGCTGCTCTGGATGTGTGGAAGAGAGAAGTTGAGGGACTGTGAGCGTGTGCCCAGTGTGGAGCTGCGCTGATATCTGTCACCTGAGCAGGGTATGTGCTGCTTTCCAGAGCTGTCACAGCTGGGATACTGCCACACTGATGCTATAATATTTACAGCTGTGGGAAAAGATGGTTGTTGTAAAAGTTTGACCTCCTACAAAAATAAAGCCACAGTTTTTTTGGAGGATGAGAGAAGCTAAGACACGGTTCAGAGGGGAGTAGCTCCTCTGGGTCTAAGCAAAGCAGGTGAGACAGCCTGATTTGATGAGTTTGAATAATGAGCCTTTGGCATGTGCCCTTGCCCTGAGTCTCCTGGGGACAGGGAGGCTCCTGCTTGGGTGCTGGGGTAACAAAAAGCCTGCGGGAAACCCTCCCTGCAAGCTAGAGAAATTACTGTGCCCATTTTAAAAATGAATTCCTGTATTCATAATTTTAATGTCTCTTTTCCTCGGACATGCTTGAAACTTGAAACGTGCAACGAAGGGCCATTCAGCGAGGCTCTGTAGGTAAGAAAACAACGTGTTTCTGTGGACACACTGACTTTTACTGTCTAAAGGCAGAGACTGTGATTGCCGTCTGCGTCCCCCAGGTTTATAGCAGATACACCCTCTAAAGATTTAACTATCAATCAGAAGCGTTTTCCCCTTGTTTCACTATTACTTTTTTTTTTTTTTTGAAGTGAAAGCTTGTAAAACATGGGCAAAATGTAAAGCTGAGAGGAAGAGAAGCCAGGAATGCTAAAGAGAGAGAGAGAGAGCGCTTGCTTGAAAGTGTTGGCCAAGCAGCTGTTCGTGCCTCCTATTTAGCATGAATGGAAGACATAGCCCTGATTAAAAATGGTAGGTAGCAGCTGCACAGCCTGGGCTAAGGATTACCAGATGGTTAACTGTGATTGACTTGTCTCCATGGAGCTCAGTGGGGAGGGAGGAATGGAATATCTGAAATGTGATGAACATGCTAGGTACACAATTTTTTTTTTATAATGAATGTGCCAGATTTGTTTACATGCTTCTTGAATAAAATATGGCTGCTAGTTTGACTTAAGACAGACATCTTTAGTACATGCTATGTTGCAAAACCTTGCTCTTTTGATTGTAGGTGTGATGATTCCCCCTCATCTCCCTCCCCCGACCCCCCCGGTGCTGTGATACAGCATAAAATAATTGGTTGACAGAATGTTGATTCTGCAGCACGGGGAGGATTTGCACAGATGGGAGTCAAAATATGTCTCCTTGCCTTATGCTAATGCCACCACAAAGGTTAGGGAGAAGTTCAGAACTGAATGTGGAATCCTTGTGCTGCTTTTAGCTGTCGCAAAGTGTTTAAAGTCGGTACCTGAAGGAGGAAGATCTGGATCTGGTTGTCTGTGCCCTCTGTTTTACAGCAAAAGGGTATCAGCACTTGCTACATATTCATAGCACAATGGTGTTTACGTGGCTGCTTTTCCTTGACGTGTGCCCATCATGGCCAAAGTGGGATTATTTTTCTAGCCCAGAAAGGGCTAGAAATCACAGATATCTCTAAAAATACCGTGGCAAGAGGATGACGCATCAACATGATTCCAAACGGCATCTTTGAATGGGCTTGGCCGAATTTCTCGCAAGTGCTAAACAATTGGCACTTGTTTAAGCAATATGTTGTGCAGAGGCTGTAGCCATGTGTGAGGTGCTGTATTCATCGTACAACCTGCTCGTTGGGGTGGTGGGAGAAAGCAGGCATCGGGCAGGTCGATGGCCAGAACGCCTCACCCACCTCTTCTCCTGGATCATCCCTAGGAAGTGACTGCCCCGTGACTCAGTTTCCCTTCCCCTCCCTCTGATCTCGACCCCTTTGCTACGGGCAGCGGCTCTCACGGTGTGTTTTTGGAGGAGTCCCACAGCCGTGGCATCCTGAAGGCCATGGGGTTCATGGGCCAGCAGTCCTGCACGCTTCCAGCCTTCAGCTCCACGTGACTGCCCTGACTTTTGCGGGACATGGAAATGATTGGTAACTAAGAATAGAAGCCAGTAATTTGGAAAGTAATACCTTGGTGTGTCATTAGGGGGAAAAAAAAAAAATAGTAATAACAGTGAATAATTTAGGAATGCCAAGATAAATACTGTGTTTGAGGGAACGTGTCGCCTCCCGCTGAGAGGAGTGGGAGACATTGATCGTGTGTTTCTTTATCCTCTATGTTGAACATTTTTACTTTGTGTTTGCATTAATTTTTTTAAGCAAATTGCAAATATGTCAAAAAGATGGAGTTGTCAGTGATGCCAACTCATTCCCTCACATTTGAGTATGAATGAAATTGTGATGCAGATTTGTCTTCATAAATGCTTTGTTACCTAGAAAACATTACTTTTGAGCCTGTGACACTTAGTACTTCATTATTAGTCTTACCTGAATGTCATCACTGTATATAAACACAAATAAAACACTAGTTCAAGCTTCTGATATTGATAAGCAAATGGTTTATTTTGACTTTGTTGGATTATTATTTTTTGGCAATGTCAGAGCCTCCCTCCTCCTCCCTTCAAAATATAAAACCAAACTAAGACCCCATCTGATTCATTGAAAGTGGCGGAGTCTTAAAAGCAATGATTTAAAGGCTCTTTATCCTCAAACAATACACGTAAGTGCCGAAGGGGGGAGATCGGGCTGGGTAGGGCAGCCGCAACCTCTACCTCGATGCGGGAGAAAATGTTTGGCTGTGGGTTTTGCGGTCCAGGTGTAATGAGTGTCCTGGCTGCAGCGGCACAACAGCCTTTTCCTACGTGTGCAGGAGGAGAAGCTGATGAGGAAAACAAACCCATGTTTGCCAGGCTGAGCGTGAAGCCCCTGACATTTGTGGTGCCTCCACAAGGCAGCAATGGGCTTTTGGTCCCCCCTTGGGCATCGAGCTGGTTGGTGCTGGGGTGCGGCGGATGCCCACAGCTGTCACGCTGGAGTGGTTAGCGGGGTGTTTGTCGGGGGTCCCCGTACCCCTCTTTCTCCTGCACGCTGCTGGAGGTATGATTTCTGGGAAAAACTCACCCTCGCATGGTCTGCTTCTCGATATACTAGAAACTGAATTAATCTTAACGGTGTCATAGGCCAGGTAATAGATGGAGGTGATAAATCTGTTAGCAGTCACACAGAAAAGGCTGAAATATTCTGCGCGTGTGGAGGGTAGGCACCGTTTGTGGAAGGTAAACATTTAGGGCTGGGCCACACCTTGCAAAAAAAGCAAAGGAGGTGGCCAAGGAGGGCTTTCCTGCCTGGTATTTGTTTTTAATTTGTTTTCTGATAGCAGGGGAAGGCGCGAAAAAGTGCTGGTGTGATGAGAAACGGAGACTGCTCTGCAAGGAGACAAAAGAATGTTTTCTGGTATAATGGGCACACTTAAAAATGACTTTGCTCTTTAAACACATGAAGGGGAGAACAGCTGTTTGAGCTAATGAACCAACCTTGTGTTGGCCGTAGGCACACTGTAGGTTAGAGGAACACTGCAGCCCTTGGGAGATGGGGCTCCTCTGTCAGAGTGGTGGGAGGAAAGAAAGCAAAGCTAGTTTTGCGAGAAAACTTGAGGAAAATTATGAGCGATGACGTGGTGCTTCCTCAGCAGCAGGAGACGTGGTGACCCTCGTGGTTGCTTCCAGCCCTCTGAGAGCCTGGAGAGCGCAGTGGCTGCGATGGCCTCAGGACAGGACAGGGCAGAGGGTGGCCCTGCTCGCCACAGCTGGGCATCGCCTTCTGCGGCCACCACCGCGCTGTCATGGGGTTGTTGCAGAGAGCAGGGCAATGGGAGGAGAAATCTGCCCTCACCCTACACATGAGGGTAATTTCTTCCTCAATGACACTTGGCAAAGCCATGTGTGAAACAGCCTTCATGTCACATCGAAAGAAGGCAAAACTGCCAAAATTTTGTCTGAGTCAGGAAGAAATGTTGAAATCCTGAAAGCCTGTTTGCCTTGAAAAAGATACCAACACCCCAAAACTCCAATTCGGTCAACTGAAGTATTTTGATTTTTATCCCTTATACTTTCATTTTATGCATGTTAAAATTTTGTGACACACTATTTCTCAACTGTTAATTTTGAAAACTTCAAGAATTTTGATTTAAAAAATTTCTGTACAGAACACGTCACCCTTCCTGTCTGCCATTATTTGTGGCAAATTATAAAGTTTTAAAGGGGAAAATACACATGCACACTCATAGTTCTTGGGGAAATTCCTTTCCAGCTGCATTGCTTAATATATTATTTCAATTTTAATGGAAAAGAAAATGGCTGGTATAGACCTGTAGTGTATTTTGGGAATCAGTGGCAATTCCTCTTGAGGCTCAGTCAGCCAGTCTGTTGTTGATGGGAAAGGAAGATGGGTCTCCTGTTGTCCTGACAGCACTTGGGGGAGCTCTCAGGGCATCATCTCCCACCGCTGCCCCCCGTTAGCAGAACCCAGGAGGTTTCAGAAGGATGTGGCTGATGGCACTGCTGTCACAGTCCCAGTGGGACATGTAGCTTTATCTACTGAAGAGAAAAGAAGTGTTGAGGCATTTGGAAATGGAAAGACAAAAACTGAGGAACCAGCAGCTCCGCAACCTTGGCTCTGTGCAGGTGGCTGACTGCAAATGGAAAGGTAAGGGGGAGCGACGGTCGGGCTTGGGAAGAAATATGATTCACAAGGTGATCTTAGGAGAAATGCCAGGGTTTGGGGAGTACTGGTTTGCACAGTGCCTCCTCAAGGGTCCATCTCTTCCTCTCCAAAAGCAGCAGGCACCCCTATATCAGCTATGGGGGCAGAGCGGTTGGGAGTGAGTGCACCCCGCCGAAGGTGCGGTCCCAAACCGAGAGGAGCCTCCTGTCCCTCAGGGGATGCTACCCATATGCAGCACTGTGTCCGGTACTAGTGTTGTAGCTAATATTAATGAGAAAACATGCCTGGCCATCAGAAAGGGGTGAAAGTGAGGGGAAGGAGAGCTGCCCCGGTGAGCTCTCTGCCAGCTCAGGCTTTCCTGTTTGCTTTCAAAATGGTCAGCAAAAACACATTAATGACATGTTACTGAAGCGACCCTTGAAGATAAGTGTCTATGGCCATGTTTTTTGTGTGTCGTTTACTGCTGCGTGTTGTAAATACATAGAATATATGTGAAGAGAAGTGTTAATACCATGTTGTTTCAGCACAGTGTTGCGTGCTGCTGGTACAAGGATGCTCACCGATGTCTTTGCTGTAAAATATTTTCATCTTAGTGAGCTACACATCAATAAGTGCTTGAGAGCAAACAAAAAATATCTGACTGCTGTTTGTGACTCCATCATAAACAAAACAGATGCAAGTGGTTTTTCTTTTTAGCGTTGTGTGCTGAGCTTCAGGCTTCGGAAAAAACAGTGCCGTCCAAACCTATTTACATTCTGTATTTTGCCATTTTACTCTCAGCACAAAACCCATCATCTCCATGTCATTCCATCATGGATAGCTCATTGCTTGACATTTTCCCAGCAATATTTCTAAAGCAGAATTTTTGTCCCCAGTAGCATAAACACTGTAGACCAGGATTTATGCTTTGTTACTCAAGGCCTGGTACTCTGTACTGAGAATAACATCTTGCCATGAATAAAAGCTCGGTGTCCACATGTCAGGTGACTGCAGCATCCTGCCTTCTGCACCGCAGGATTTGTCTCAGAAAGGGTATGATGAATTAGCTCTTTGGCACTTAGCTTCAGCAGGTGTAGTCTGCTTTATGGGTGCTTGGGTGACTCACTAGTACTCACGCAATATAAATCAAATCTCTCTCGCTGGCTGAATGCTACCTTGAATGTAGACAATAACTTCAGAAATTGTCTTGTTAGAGATGTGTTTTTTATCAGCTTAAATTAACTGTAAAAATGAATTGTTTGTAGTGATATAGAAAAATGTGGACCATTGATCTGGTTTAAGGCAAGTATACATTGATTTTGTGTAAACTTATTCCATGTTTTGCGAGTATAAAGCAATGTAGAATTGGCTTAAAAGAGATTGCATCTATAACGTGTGATTTTGCCTTAGCCAGATTAACTGAAGTAGTAAAATCTTGCCGTGGCCCTGCTGCAGTATAGAATACATATATACAGGTTATAGAAAATATGTATATGTAGGGAGAATACACACGCACACACGCGTATGTGCATGTGTGCATATATATAGAAATTAAGTAGAGAGTGCATGTGTGGGTGGCTGTAGGAATCTGGTTTTGAAGCATCGCCTCTATGTTTGAATTCTGTACCAAACCTTAATGGGGCAAGACATCACTCTGCTGCAGTTTGTGGTTTTTGATGTGCCAAGAGTAGGCTGGGTGAAGTCTCGTCAGTGCCGTACAGGTCATTAGCAATATGGGCTGGCCCTTGGCCCACCTCCTTGCCCCAGTATTCACAGTTTCTTTCAGTTGATTGCTTCCATGTAATCATCCTTAAGAGTGATCTATGGATGGAAAATAAAGGCCCTTTCTGAGCTGGCTCGCAAAGACCTCTGTAGTGCAAGCCCTGCATTTGGGATCATTCATGATGAACATGTGCAAGACGTCCCAGCATTGCTCTTGTGATGTGTGCAATCCCTAAAGCCCCATATTGAAGCTTGGATGGCATGGGGACACCGGGCAGCATGTTTTATGTGCATCTGTGCCTTGCATGCCTGCATTTTTGTGTACAAAAGCAACGTTCCTTCTGTTACCCATGTCTGTGACGTGAGGTGGTGCTGGGCTCTAATACTGGTCCTGGGGGCATGTGAAGCTGCACAGGGCTCAGTGCCATTCGCACACACGGAGAGGTGCCTCAGGACCCTGCTGCCCAGATCCATCATCTCTTCTTGTGGTACCTTCTGTGTTCGTACGGCACAAAAATCTCATCACAGGGGATTAGAGGGTTTAGTTCTGCATTGTGCCGTTGAACGAGTTAAGCTGCACTTGGTTTATCCACGTGCCCAGATATCTTGATGAATTCATCCTGCCCTACAGCATGTGCACGTTCTGCTGAGAATTAGATTTATGTTTTTAAATTTCTGAAAAAAAAAAATCTAAATAAACTAACAGAGTTGAGCAGTTGATCTGGATTAATGGGGACCAACTCTATTAGCCTAATACAACACTAATCTGATTCCAAACTGTTAACATATTAAAGCTGCTTAATTATATGTTTGTTTGACACAACGTAGTAATCCTGTATGATTTAGGGTATATTGTCACAGCTCTTGACTTGCAATGCCTCGCCATTGATAAAAACACAATTAAAACCTTTCAGTATGGGTTATGCGTTCACTTCACCCGTTGCTGTATTGAAACGTGGCTTCTTGTGAGCGCTGCCAAACATCCTCCCCGATTTTATAGTCATCACCTCTGTTTCATGCATGAAAAGCAAGGGGCAGGAAAGGCTGGTGTTTGCTTACACAGGGAATGGGTGTCTGAGCTGGGAATTTAATCCAGGGTTCCTGAGTCCCCATCACTGATTTAATGACGCGACAACCTTCTTCCCCTGCTGAGGCTGCTAACAAAGCTGGGTTTCATCATACAGCAAGAAAAACAAAAGTTCAATAGAGGAGGGGGTCTGGAATTACTTCTAGATTAACCAGTAGGTTAAGGGATAAGAGGATATAGCTCTTTGATGTATTTGGGCAGTTGTCTGGTGTCATGCAGTGTTTTCTACCCAGGCTGGATACAGCGGTGCTCCAAAAAGTGAAAAGCGTGCTCACATCTGCTGACTGTGAAGAGTGGGATAACGAGATGCAAAATCAAAGCAGAACACAAGCCCTGTTTGCCTGTTTGAGCTAGGCGCTGCCAGAGGAGAAGGTGCCTGCACTGAGAATATTGCTCAGCCCTTTCTGAGTGTGGTTTATGCAAAGGACCTGATCCTGGGCTTGTGAGGAAGATGCTGCCCTGATCCACCGCGGGAACAGGGCCAAACCTGGGACATCTCTGCCTCCCTCACTGCCCATCTCCGTGGTGCGTGATGTTTTTCACAGCAGGACATGCAGTGTGAAACATGCCATGGGCTCAAAGGCATGATGTGCATTTCCTTGTGCAGAATACGGCATCTTTCTGGCTCTGCAGAGAACCAGAGAGGTGCAAGATTTGTGACTCCTGGTGATAAATGAACTGAAAACACTGAGGTCAATCCCTATCGAGGATCTTACCAGAACAATTCAGCTAAAACCGCAGTTAGCACCTCTGCTTTTCAGACTGTGAAAATCGCTGCTGTCCCAGATTACAAAGGTTTTATTGACACCTTGTACAATACCCTTGAGATTTTGCATTGCTATCAGGCAAGGCTGGGCTGCAAATTTTACACAGCATCTTTGAAATCAGTACAGATCAGAGGCATTTTTACTTACAGTTTGCATTGAATTGAAAACTTTCAGATTTTTAAATACAGTTGAAAGTCTTGAAGGGTTTCTGGCAGCCGTGGTCTGAAGATCTTAGCTTAAGCTTGATGTAGAGGATGTAGGGCTTTGGTGGCCATCAAAAGGGAAAATATCCCTGGCATGGATGACATATAAAGTGGTCCCTTGAAAATAAAGTAAAACATTTCTTGTCTTGTGTCTGTCCCTCAAATTCAGCATGTGCATGGCCTAATGAAGCATCTGCAACAAATTGAGATTCCAGGGATTATCTTCTATGAAGATATGGACAACATCCTCCCAGAACCTAATGGATAGTGTCTACAGTGCCTTCAGTGCCTTCACTGGCTGTTATAGCGTTGATCTCAAAAAATATCGTGAAATAAGGACGTGCCAGATGGATGCTGTAAGTTCTGGGGTGTTTGACAAAGCTCTGGCATTGGGGTGGGTAATCAGTGGGAGAGAGAGGAAGAACAGAAAGTCCTAATTTTCCTATGATTCTGAAGCTTTCAAGGCTGCTGTTAAGTTTTGTCACTCTGCAAGGGTTTGCTTGCTTCAGCCAAAAGGACCTGGAGCTTATTGACCAGTAAGGAAGGTCTGTTCCCAGTTAAAGACATTTGTATCCATGGCAGCTCAAATCAGAATAAAAAGAGAGTTTTGAGTCCCTCCGGGAGTATCTTTCACATGATGAGGCAGTGTCAAGATGCTGCAAGAATATTTCCGTGTTGATCATCTTCAAAGCATGGCAATGTCTGTAGGCACCGAGTATGGTGGCAGCATTCCCAGAGTCAGTGCTGGGTGCTGCTTTTGGGTGTCCCTGCCTCCACCATCTCACCATGTGACCTTGCACGGTGGGCCTGGAATACGTTATCTCCTGTGATAACCTGTTGTTTGGGTTTTTTTCAGATAGTTTTGTAGCTGATGCAGAAGTATTAGATACTCGTATTTTCTCTCTAGTTCTTATGTTGTGCTGATTGTAGAAATATCGTGCGTGTACACGGAGAGATAAGACTGTTTGGAAAGATGATTTCCCCCATCTGAGCTGTTTTTCTTCCCTTTGCTTCCACTTTGTGTTATTTCAGATTGACATAGGAAATCTGTGTCTTGGTACCGTTTGCTCAAACACCAGGATAGGTAACGGTGCTTTTTACAGTTATCCCTTACCTTTTCCCAAGGTACTCTACCTCTCATGTCTTATACCTTGCTTTACACATCGGGGGGCTAACTCCTCCTCAGCTGGAGTTGTGGGATTGATCCAAACTGGTTCCCCTCTGGCATTCTGGACCACAACTGCTCGGCGAGTTGATTTTTGACAGTAAAGCAAAGGCTGAAATACTGTGTTTCCTCAAAGACTATGTCAGGCTTCAGTCTGCCTTCTTCAGAGGCAACACACGACAGCCCCAAGCCCCCACATCCTTTAACGACAGTTAAACGCAGTGGTCGGGTTAGGTTTTCCTTTTCTAAAAGCTGGCAGGCTGTAGGAATGGCTGCAAACATAAAATAATTTTCCAGAGGCAACTGTTAGGAAAGCTTTTGTACAAGAATGGAGACAAACAGCACCTGATTTTGGAGGGGAAAGTGGCTGTATTTTCTGGTTATTGGTGGTATGTGTGAAAATCATCCCCTTGAGTAATAAATAGCCTGATAAAGGAGCATTTTCAGATCTGATCTGCGTTAATCAAGAAGTTGGTGACACCTGGTGGCAGGCGCCGGCCGGCTGCGAAACCCGCCGAAAAACATGCGCTTTTCTGCCTGACCCAGATTCAACAATTGCCCTTTAAATGTGCTTCTGCAGAATTTGCTGCTGTTTTCTGACACGGGCAAAACGCTCCACATTAGAGTTATTGTTTTCCAGGGTTTTGCGGTGGTAAAACCTGGTAGGTAATTGTGTGCAGCGATGGGAGCATCCTGACCTGATGTGATTCCTGCTTGCACAGGCGGGATGATCTGTATCCCTGAGACCCTCCATGCTTTTTTCTAGAATTCAGCTGATCCCTTCCTTTTGCATCACCTGGAGTGCGTTTTCTGTAAAGGATGAGAAATTTGGGGAAGAATAGACTGTAGCAGTGGTTAAGCTCAACTAACTTCTTATCTAGTTTATTTTGGAGTAACTAAATGCCATTTCTATTTATCAAGATGCGTAAGTTTTGTATTGCTTGTGAGTATCTGGGTCACCTTATTGGGACATAGGGCATCGGTTTAAAAGAAGATAATAGTGTGCTTGTGTTTATCCATACCTCCTATACTTGCCAGTGTCTAATTTGGCAGAATACTTTTGCCCAGTTAGGGGAGGTTTGGAGTCACTGACCCTTTTTGGTGGAAGCACCCTTCCTGCGCGTACCCGGAGCCTACTGGGCTGGTGCACGTATGGAGCAGAGGTTTCGGATGAGCAACAGCCGCCGTTCGGAGTGGTGTTTGCCACTGCAGAGCCAAAGGGAGAGCCACAGCCAAGTTGCGGTTGGGATCCTTGCTGTGTCTCGGGGTAAAATGGTTCCAGTCCCCAAACCCTGTAAAATGAAAACCAATTAAAATATTTATGAAGACTTCTTGAAAGTGACTTTTCATCCTTTACAATCACATCTTCTGGTCAATAGAAGTGCGGCATCATTATATCAGAGGAGTGACATGAAAGGATCATTCAGAAGGTATTGCTGCTGATTGTCCTTCTTTAGCAATGGCCTTATTGCAAGAGAGAACTACCAAACATGTTTCTTGGTTGGCCTAAAACCCTGGTGTTTTAAGGTCTGAGAAATAGAGACTTTTCCAAAATGCCAGCAGTTCAGTTGTACTAGGGTGTCTTTTCAGACATTATTTAATGTTTTGGAAGTCTTTTATGCTCTCAGTTTAATTAGTTTCCTCCGGTTGAGTTTGGATTTTACATGTTGACTCAGTGATTCTTGCCCAAACAGCCTGAGGCATCAAGTTGATCTCGACAGAAATGCTGAAGTAAACATTATTATTTGGTAGCTGCGACCGTTCCGAGCCACATCACTGGTGCCGAACTGTTACTGGCCGTGACAGCTCATTATCTCCCTGTTTTCCCAGGCATGGAAATATCAAAATCATTCTATCTGTGTTCTTAGTAGATCTTTTTGTTTATCCTGGTGGGCTGAAAATAGATTTGTGTCTGGTTTTGCGTGTATCGCTGTTTTCTGTACAGGAGTGTAACCATGTTTATTAGGTTTGCAACACCTTACTTGTGTAGTTTTGTTGGTGCAGAGGCCAGTGGGGAGGCATGTATTGGTGTAAGCTTGTTTTATGAAGTCCAAGGTATCAGTCATATATATATATATAGTATACAAAATATACAATAGTGTATACTACTTTTTAACATATATACACATTTATAATAGCGTGTGGCTGGCTCAGCCTGTGCATGGCTGAAGATGACAGCTGTTTCCAGTCAAGGTCCAGTCTGTGTATACCTCCCAGAAACAGTCAATAAAGAGCTTGCCTGGTCTAAAATACTTAAGATGTGTCTTTTTGAGCTCGTCTGGCTTCTGCAATGGACAAAGACAGTAACATTGTCCATTCTAGGTGACTTTTTTTAATAATACACCAGCCAAGTCCCTCAGGTGTTTGTTGGAGCTGCTGTAAACTTTTGGAACCATTCTGAATCCGTATTCGATTTTTTTTAATGCTCCCTCTCAATAAAGGTGAAAATATTAAGCACTGAAACTCACTTCTATACTGTATTATTCAGATGGAATATGAAGATATATAAGCCCATGTTTAATTAGCAGTTTGTCCCTCTTTTGGTTTGGAAGATGGATTTTCATACACGTGTCACAGGAGAGGGGAGTTGAGGGAAAACCGATGTTCCCTTCTCTGGCTGCGGGTTTGTGTTTCATTGTGCTTTATTGCAGCTGGATCCTCTTGGCAATCAAGCTTATTTTGGATGGGAGTTTCCTGGTTTTGCCCAGGTGGCTGTATTTACATTGAATCCCATAGAATGTTGCTAAAAGCAAACCAAAAAGAGTTATTTCTCTGTTCTTATGTATTAGGGGGACCAGTGACAGGATCCTAATTGCAGAGATTTTTCCAGGTTAACAATGCTGTGAGTGGGGTTATGCCACGTGGATGGAGGACTCCAAATACAGAATGTATTTTTGATACAACATTTCTCAGCTTGAACAGCTAGTGCAGCATCACCAGGTTGATGAAAGGCACTAATTTTAATTAATTTTTTTAAAAATTTTAAGGAAAGATGTTGCCGTTTTGATCATGACCTGGGACAACCATGTGATACTGGCCTTTTGACCACACAAGTAGGTGTTTTTACACGTACACGGAGTCTGTAATCTGCATTACACATATAAGTAGATCATGGCATATTTGAAAAAAAAAAAAAAAAAAAAAAAAAAAAAAAAAAAAAAAAACAACCCCAAACCACAAAACAAACAAATCAAAATCAAACAAACCCAAAACTAGATATCTGGCCTTATCTATGCAACAGCCTGCTTTGCACTCCCGTCAGAAATAGGGACAGAGCCTTGAATGCTGCAGGTCTGCCTGCAGTTGTGGTTTAGAAACCACTTTAGAAAGCCACCAGTTGTGGCTGGTGCTGGGAAATGCCACCGCAGGGGAAGGATGTCCTGCTCTCAGGGCATCCAAACATCTCTGCCCCGAGCAGATCCCAGGGGCAACACATCGAACTCTGCTGGCAGCCTGGTCTTTGAAGGCTTGACTAGAGGGATTATGCTCTTGCAAGGTGCTGGACTGAGGAGCTCCACTACCGAGATCTGCCTGGGTCTCGAGCCCTTACAGTGATGTCTCTCGCAGCAGTGACGTGATTTTATTTAGTGAGATAGGGGACATTATTCTCAAAGCTCAGAGATGACAAATGCACAGCTTAATGCGCTACAGATGTGTGTGATGGTGAATCAGGGCCTTGGAAAGCTTCCAAAGAGGGATGCTTTGCTGCTGACGGTCGTGCGTTACACAATCTCACGTTGGACACCAGCCCTGTCGTCCCTGTGTGCTCCCGTGTGGTGTAAATGGCAAGCAAGCTCCCCGGGGTGGTTTGCAGAGGGTGGTCGTTAAGAAGCTTACCTGCTTCTCCTTAATTGTGTTTTCTTTTCCTTCATTTGCAATGAATTTCACCAGTGAAGGAACCAATGAATAATTTTGCGAAGTTACTGACAGTCATTCCAGACCAGAATATTTTTTCCCTAAATTTTTGTAATTTTCTCAGAAATGCTTGCATTTTTCTTCAGCAGGGTGGATTCATTGCATTATGTATGTATCCGTTGTCATAAAAATGCTGACAAAAGAATTCGCCAAAATAGCATTTGTTTGCATAAATTTAGCATATAAGAACCTACTTGTGATGAAGTTGGATACAAGAAAAGCTATTTGGTATGAAGAGCAACGGTCCCCTTTTGCTGTGCTATCAGTTATAACTTTGGTGTCAGAGACAACCAAAGGTATTCCTGTGCATGGATTAGGGCATATTTATGTGTACTGTATGGTAAGCGTAGTATTTTAATGATATTTAAGTGTGGAAGGAGCCTGTGTTGCTGCAAGGAGATGCTGAGAGTGAAGGTTTGCACGCAACCTGTCTCTGCTTCAGGGTGAGCTCCTATTGCCCATGCTGTGATCAAGCCCCTGTGCTTGGCAGCAGCTGAAGGATTGTAAGGATTTGAGAAACCCACAATTTCCCATGCTCTTCTCCCGTAACATCCAAAATATGGTAAATGCCTCAATCCCCAGTCCCGTGCCTGTACACCTACTGTCACAGCTTACGTCCCCCTCCCCAGCACACATGCTGTCTGCAGTGTAAGAAGATGGAAAACCACAACAAAACAAAACCAACAAAAAATCCCAAACCAAACCAAAAACCAGAAAGGGAAGATGGGGCAGTTTGAAGGCTCAGCCTTATATTGAATGTACACAGCTCTCAGCCGCATTTAAATCCTCTTGCTCCTGTCACAACTGAACCTGTGCCGTGGGGGATAATGCCATAGGAGCAGAATCTATGTTTATCTGGGGAACTCCAAGCACCCAGGTATTAAAGGCAAGTACAAGGATGCTCTTTGCACAGGGCTCAGTGCAGAAGCTGAGGCGAGGAAGGAGGCAGCCTGACTTTCTCTAGCGGCGAGGACGGATGGCAAACCAGTGATTGGGTGTAAAAGGCTGGATCGCATCCAGCGGCTCCTCCCCAGATGTGTGTGTGTTATATTCGGAATGGTCACACTGGAAGCCTGGTCCAGAAGGGACTGTCTTTGTGGATGGAGAATACAAAAAGAACGAGCATGTCTTTCCCCAGCCCAGTTTCAACTGTTTTCTCAGAAAAACGCTAACAGACTGAGCTCGGCTGCTGGAGTTGGCTGCTGCTGCTTGAGAAGCAGAGCCAGTTAGAGAAAATCAAACTCTTCTAAATGGGCTCTACCCCAGCTCCATTCACTACTTTGAGGGTGCTGATGTCCTGGGCCTGGCCCTTCTCCTGGACAGAGCAGGGAGGCGGTGCCTTGTCCTGAGAGCTGCTCGTCTCTGAAATACCCCGGAGGAACCAGGTATACGGCCAGCGTAGATGGAGACTGGAGGGTAACTCTGCAGTGGCAGTGACACAAGACATGTTTGCTGAGAGCTCTTTAATGAACTTCAGTGTCTGTCCTTCATGGGGTCTGTGGTGACTTGCAGCTTTCCCTGACAGTAGTGGCACTGTAACTCACTTAGGAGTCTTCCTTTGCTTTTAATAGACTTTATTTCTGTGCTTCTTGGTGCTCTGAGCACCAAATTACCCAGTTGTCTGCAGCGCCAGAGGGATGCTGTAAGACAGGCTGCCTCCTCAAGAGGTGAACACCAGCATTTCTGGGTATAGCAAATTATCCCACGCCGAGCTCTCTGTGTGTGCCAAAAGCACCTCACTCCATGTGCATCCGGAGAGTCGGAAAAGTTAGAGATAAGTTGAAGAAACTACTTAAAGAGCCCTGTCTGAAGTCTGTCACAAGGAAGGCATCACTCTGGCTGTTCCATGCTCGCCACTATTTTTCCCAGCAGGTAAAAGAGGGGGAGGGGGGGGGGGGGTGGGCGGCAGCACAGAGAGCACGTCTCCCGGTGGTGGCAGGGCAGGATGCCCGTGGTCCGGTGGGGGGCACAGCCGCCCCTCCAATGGCACTGCGTGCATCCCAGTCCCCGCAGGTTTGCCCTGCAAAACTCTCTGCCCTTGTTTCCTCGTCTCCATGGGCTTTTTTTACGGTAAGTGCCTCTCTGCTTTGCCAGCTTTTCGCAGCTCAGCTGTTGATGAGGCATCTGGGGAGATGCTCCCCGAAGTCCGGCTGGCGCTGCAGAAGTCCTGTGGGTAATCCCACGCTCACACCTTGGGACACTCGCCCCTGGATATTACATATCGGTTTAGGTTAAGGGAATGATAATTATATTTTGACATCATACTGCGTAGTTTCATTTTGGTAGACTCCATCATTACTACAAGCATTTTAGTGTGTTTTGTTCAGTGAGTGCGCAAATGGTGCTCCCTTACAATAGAATTTAAAGCAAAGCATCTGTTTTCTGTTACGTGTTTGTTTTAGCAACTGTGACAAGCTCCCTGGTTTTACAGGCACACTCTCTGCTTTCCGGTGGTGTGTCAAACAGCATTCCTGGTCGGTTTTGGTAACCAGAAAATTCCTGTTCCTCTCCCAAGTGCTGCCCTCCCTACCTTGCCCGTGAATCCTGCAGGGAGACTCATGCCCTTGCTGTCTGGCGCCTATGGGGTGGTGTGGGCTGGGCAGTTAGGAAGCTGAGCAGCCACCCCGCAGGTGAGGTACGGCTCTGCGACACACTTCAGCCTTCAGATTCATACCCCACCCAGATTGATACCTGAAATAATGTGTTTGATACCAGATTCTCATTTATGAAAGTATAACAAAACTGCAAAGCGATAAATGGGCAGAAGCAGTGTGGTGATTGTAAAGGGGTTTTTGTTCAGCATCTCAACTAACCTTCAGTTCTTCCCTTTAGGTCAAGCTGGAATCTCCCTCCATTAGTTTAAGGTGAGGTTTCTCGCTTACATTCTCTAGAAGTTGCAGCTGTAGCTTCTTCTTCCACATGGAGAAGGGGATGACCTGGGCAGGAAACAAAAACTCTGAGTCCTGCACCATCCCAGGCAAGAACACAGCACTTCTTCCTATTTCACAGTATTTCCTGCAGTTGGATATTGAACTGACTCGGCACGGGGTGGGGGGGGGAAGTGGTTTTCCTCCCTCTCTCCTAGGGATTTGAAAGGGTTTATTTCCCTTAATTAACTTGTTGCTTGAACATAATAATTGGGCCAGTTCTGGTTTCTGGCTGCTGTATCATTCCACAGCCTTCTGAGCACACACTGTAGATCATATAATGATAGTGAATCATTTTCCTAACAGGTTTGTAACTACTTTGCCTCTGTGAGTGTTACCTTAGAGCAGGTACGTGACAGAGGCAGTGAATTTGGGAATAGGATGCTGGATATGAGCAGTTCTTTCCACAGCAGTGTGACCGCACTTGGCTTTACAGGATTTCTTCCCATTTAGAGAAAAACAAAGAATCGAGTAATTGCTCAATTTTGTCCATCCGATTAGTAATAATTTTTTTCTGTGTGATTCAGCTGTTTCTCACCCTTTTCAGTCTCAAGAGTTCATTTCGTCTTTCCTCCTGCCCCAAGACAGGATCTGCCTAAACTATTCCTGAGAGGGCTTTATCTAACCTGTTCCTAATATGTCCTGTGATTGAGACCCATTACCTCCCTAAAAGGAAAATAGTGCTTCAGTACTCCTAATTATTTATTTCCATTTATTTTGTGGGAGTAACATGCTATGAAGAAGAGAGAAGTTTGAAGTAGATGACTATCAGTCTTAGGATGGCGTGCTTTGACATAAATTGAGCTGAGTAGCTTTATATATTGTACATAAAAAGTGTGTGATAGAGTACGTAAAAAAAATTAAATCTATTCAGTTACAGCCATAACCACATAACAGTACTACTGTACCTGTTGCTGTAGGATTTCAAATGATACAGAAAACAAACGCTTCAGTTTCCAAACTCAAATGTGGGAACTGGGTGTAACTGGATATGTAATAGCAGGCAATGGTGAACAGTCTTTTAGAAAGCAGAGTCCTAAATAAATCTGAGGAAACTTGAATGAAGTTGTAGGAGTCATTGCCTGATAATTGCATGAAAGTGGAAAGCGAAAAGGAGCAGGGAGGAGAGGAGAGGAGAGGAGAGGAGAGGAGAGGAGAGGAGAGGAGAGGAGAGGAGAGGCATTTGAAGGTGATGGTTTCCAGCTCAGCGAGCCTTTAACCCACTAGACATGGGGAAAATGAGAATCAGTCTATGCATACCCTGCTTCTCCCCCTCTCTCCTCCCCTTTCTAAGTATTTCTAAGCTGGCATTGGTCATTTCTCAGCCGTGCAATGTGAAGTGAGGACATTGACCTAGGTGGACCAGCGGGCTGACCCCAGATGGCCATTCCTGTTTGCCCTATGGAGGATGCCATGGAGTGACTGCTTGGCGCTGTGCCACGATTGCGTATTTCCCTCCACGTCCCTTTGGACCTCCACCAACACATTGCTGAGGTAGCACAGAGCAGTGTGAGGCGTGCGTGACAGTTATGAGACAATGAGACAAATTCCTCTTGACCTGTAGTAATAGATTTCACAGACGTGGAGGAATATTTTCTTAATTAGGTAGGTTTAATTTTCTTGTATGGATCTGCACTGCCAGGGCATTTCTTCCAGCATTCCTTTGATAGGAAGGATGTGTTCATGATGCTGGACTGCCACCAAGAAATCTAGGCTCAGTTCTTGGCTGGGTCACAGACTTGGTGAGTTGCTGGCAAGCAGTTTCTTCTTGCACCTTGGCTGTAAAAGAGGAGATCTTCATTTCCTCTATCAGGAGCTCAAGGCTGTTCCTTTTAATAATGCACCAGGCTCATTGCCATGATGTAAATAAGGCTTTCTTTTGCATATTTCTGTGCAGTAGTTTGATTCATCACTTCAAAGTTATCTCCAGATTTTTCATTCTTTCTTTATTGAGAGGTATTATCCTGTCTCACATTTTCATTTGTCTTTGCCTAACACTGATAAGGAAGAGATACAGGCGGTGATGGGGTACAGCTGCTGGTGTTGGCCTTGCAGGGAGGGCTGAGGTGAAGAGCTTATCTATTGGAAGGTTCCTCTCTTGTAATCCTGAAACATTGGTCGGAGCATAAAAAACCGACTCTTTCTGAATGATGTTGGAGGCAGCGTTCAGCTCATAAATATTTGTGTTTCATCACTGCATCAATGAAAATCTGGAAGGCTGTTATACCCAGTCGGTTCTGTCTTCAGTGACAGTAAAATTTTAATTGGTTTTACTTCTGGTGCTTGTTAACCCAAATATAATGTCTGCTTTCATGTTGAGTTCAAGGGGGAATGAAATCCCTTCCAAAATTTTGGAAAGAAATTGCTTAAATAGAGGCCTGTTTTTGTGATTAATTTTTTTCAAGACAAACTGTTTTCTGCTCTTTGCAGAGGAAGAGCCTCCCACTGCCTTTATCCATATCCTTAGTTCAGCCAACTTGTTTACAAGGCTTGAGCTTTAAAATCAAAGCACCATAAGGACTCAGCTGTGACTTTGCCTGGATTACAGCAAGTCATTACATGACAAGATGGCTAAATACCTGCATTATGTTATTAATTGCTGTAAGCTCTGTGGAAGAGGCAGCCTTTGCTCTTTTTTTTTTTTTTTTTTTTTTTGGGTATACCACCTCCTCCGAAACGCTTCCTGTGGGAAGCTCTGGTCTGACACTTTCTCCATAAGCCCCAAACTGGGACCAGGGTTAATGGAGCAGTATTTTACCCTAATGAAAACAAGAACTGCCAACCTGCTTGAGATGAAACTTGAGGAGAATGAGGCAGATCTGCAGAAGAGAAGACTGAGAGGGCTTTGGAGGACACCATCGCTCGCCACTGGCTCAGCTTCATCTCTGTTGGTGGTGCTGGATCTCCTTGAGATAAACTGCTGTGCACCCAACTGGCTCCAGCATGGCTTTAGGGAGTCCCTGCGGCAGAGCCGGCCCTGGCACATTGCCCGGTGGCATCCCGCTGGCCAGGGGGCTGCTGAGTGCCGGAAGGTGGAGAGCTGGAGAATGAATCACTTTGGGTTTTTTTAACAAAAAAATCTCTTCGAAGAGGGGGTTGTCATGTTTGAGAACTGCATGTTTTTACAGCATGTGAGATTTCTGCACAAATTCCTCTGCACAAAGTGCCTCTAGAGCTGCTTTCCTGTGGAAATGCAGTGAGCATTGCCTGTGCCTTCAGCCGACCCTGCAGGGCGCTTCTGGGGGGGATGTCCCACACCAGAGAGGGCTGGCACCAAATTAAACCCCGCCAGCAGCAAAGCCAGCTTTGCCAGGAGTCCTGCACGTGGCAGTTTCAAAGCTTCTATACCTTTCCTGGGTCCAGACCTGAAGGAGGGGGAGAGAGCAAAATTGCTCTGCTCTATTTCTTTAATTAGCTAAAAATCTTGAAGATTCAGTACAGCCACCCTGGCTTGGAGTGGATAGTGACTGAACTCTGCCCTTCCAGGATAATCAAGCTCCAGAGAAACAAGGAAAACCATTGCAGAATAAGCCAGAGAGTTCTTCCAGCGTGTGGATATGTGGCCCCAGGTTGGACCATGCGCGGCATCCCCTGTGGGAACTGCATTTCCCTCCCCGGCGTTCATATGGGAATGTGCTGGCAGCAGAGAACCTTAGCCGTGGGCTTGGAAAACATGATACTCAGCTTTTAGAGGTTTGGGGTGTTGTTTGGTTGTTTGTTTTTTTTTTGTGATGGCTTAAAAAGAAATAACTGCAATTAATTTTGCAGTGCGGTGGTTATTTTAGAGGGCTGGCTGAAATCACACGCCATATGAATAATGGCCTGTTTCCCACATCACCTCCCAGCACTTAACGGATGTAAAAGTGAGGGCAGAGTCTGACTTCTGTTTGAATTTGATGCAACTACTTTTAGTCGCAAACAGCGTCGATTCCCCCAAAGCTGAGTGAATGCACTCATTTTGACACCTCTTAGTGTCACTGTCTACAAAGCCTCATTTAAGCCTGTGTATGTTTGAAGTCATGTACTGCAGAATATTACTGAATTTTGTTGCTGACAACACTTTTATGGAGGAGCCAGCAAACTCTAGTTAGAAAAAGAAAATTTAATAAAATAGTATAAGACTACAATGACTGGCTCAAATAAACATAGCACTACAGATATTTTTTCTTATTTCCTACTCTTTCCTTCTTGAGGTACAGTGAAGTATTTGCAGTTTGAGTTAATCCAAAATATGAGCCCTGGTGTCACTGGCTGTAAGTGACCTGGCTGATACAAACATTTCTAACCCTGCCCTAAATTACTCGGTATGAACAGTAAGATGTCTCCTCCAAACTGGGTGTTAAAATCGCAGTTCAGGTAAGAACCAGCAGTCCATTTACAGCTGTAATTATTAGTCTTAACTGAAACTGGCAGGCTGGAAACGTAAAGATCTTTCCTGAATTAAAATGTCTTCAGGCGATGGTAGAACTTTGCAGAGCTCTATAAAACCTATCGTCTCTAGTGAAATCAGTCTCTTTGATCTCAGTCTCCATTTTGGGTTTCTATGAAATTAAACAAAACTATGCAAATATTTGAGAAGGGAATCAAATAGTTATATTACAAATAAAGCGACTTTTTTTTTTTTTTCATATGGGACATGTTTCTATTACAGCAGGTATTCCTGGAATTAAAAATACTTGCACGATAGAAGAGGAGAAAATGGGTTTGTTAATTATGTGGATTTGCAGCTACAAGGTGATTCTCAGTTTTTAAATGTCACATCCAATATTCTTTAATCCTTTTCTTTTTCCCCAAACTGATGAGATAATTCTTACAAAACTACTTGGCAGCCGCATGAGGCAGAAGAAGAAGTGAGCTGCAGGTGTGAGGCAGAGAGGTGACAAGAGGCAGCCACCCTGGGGGCACCGGGAGAGCAGTCCGACCCGCCGGGGAGCGTGTGGCCGGGGGGGCCCGCC
>NW_009648041.1:4765960-4781493 GCF_000708025.1 Charadrius vociferus | reverse complement strand
AGGTGGCTGCATCCGCAGGCACCGGGAGAGGCAGCCGTTACAGGCATGGGAGGCATCGCATGAGCAAGGATGGGCGCAGTCTGCTCCGAAACCGCTGCGTGGAGTGGCACCCACACGCTGCCTCCACAAGCTCCTCCTGGATGGCCAGCGCTGCCTCAACATTGCATAAACGTGTATTATGCACATCACATGCAATATTATACATATAGCCAAATGCACACGCATAGACGGTCGTGCATGAAATTGTTTGAAGGCTCTTGTTTACCACTCTTGATTCATGCCAGTTCTGCTCTGATTTTAAATCCGTTCAGGCCTCAGTGTTCTTTGGCTTTGATGGTTCATACCCTTGAGACAGCAATTTGTATGTGTTTTATTTATAACCTCATGACAGGCCGCAGTTTTGCAGTAACAAAAAGGGTGCTTTACACTTAAAATGATTAAATTGTCGAACAGTTTCTGAGCACGCACTGAAAAATTGCCTAAGCTAATTGTGTGTTTATGATTTTCATGAGAATTTGCATGTGTAAATCAGATATTTTGTTGCACAACCGCCCCATGAGTTGCTGCAGGTACACGCGAGCAGGTTTGGCAGGTATGTTTGGGCTGTGTGCTAAAACCTGGCGGGTGGCTTGAACCAGACAGCCCTGCTCGTTAACATTAGAGGGATGTTATCTTTGTAATGGTGCTTAAACCTCGTCTGGCTTCATTTCATTTTATGCAGGGGTGTTAGCATTTTGTGTTCTCCTCGGGAGGGAGCTAGTCCTTGTGTATTGTTTTTGAATTTGCTACTCATATGCATATACCGTTTATGACTTTTGATTTTCGTAGGCTTTTTTTTTTTCCCCTGAGCGATCTGTAATTCACAGTCAGCTTCTATGAAAAAATGGAAGGTTTTTTTCAGACTGATGATGAGACTTTGCAGCAGACCTGGAGATAACGTGTAAGTTAACTGAGCCCAGCACAGTGCAGCAACACCACTGTATGGGATAACCACAGTCGCAGTTAGCGGGATGACTGTGCAGCCAGGGAAAGAAACGTATCTAATATTAGTATACTACTGCTGCTTTCCAGGAGCAATTTGTTAGTAATTCAGGGAACAGGGACAGTATCCGTCTTAATGCTCTGCCCAACTCTGAAGAAGATAACTGTGTGTCAAATTGTTCAGTACACAGCAAGGAGTGAAGGAAGTTTATCCGCAAATCAAAATGTTGCTCAAGTTTTGCCCAAACCCGAAGCGGCGCGTGCTGCGCACAGCCGCCCAGTGAGGCCGAGCTGGGTGTCGAGGGAGGGAGCCAGCAAGCGGTGATTGATGAGCTGAGGAGGAGCCTGACCTCACCTGCGGTGAGTTTGGGATTTGTGAGCATGAAATAAAACCCCCAACCCGTGAAGGCCTAGGTCAGCGCAGGTGAGTTCAGACCAACCGGACTGAAAGGTTAAGAGACCGTCATCAATCCCACCTGCAGAGACTCGTTCAGCCATTGCTTTTAAGGGAGGAAGAGAGAGTGAGCAGCAAATTTGACTGAGTGGTGGGAGCAGATGTGGGCTGAACCGGTGATGTGCTCCTGTGAGTGAGACCTGACTGCTCCTTGCTCTTGGTTTCCTCTGCAGCACATGTGCAAACACCTCCCCTGCAGAGGTACGTGGGGTTGGACTGAAAATGCGCACGAGGCAAGCTGAAATGACCAGTGAGTAAGGGGATCGAGAGATTTTAGGATAATTAAATTGTGCTGCATGGTCAGATGGCTTTTTACGTAGCCAGTGGAAATAGATAAGGTGCTCCTTAAGGTAATTTGAGGGATGACTTTGCTGCTGAGAAAGTAGCTGGAGCCATCTGATTTTGTGTAAGCATCCTTTGGGGAGATGCGAAACAGCGTTACAAGTACAGGCTGGGGTGGGACTCTGCAGGGAGGGGAGCTTTGAGGAAAGGGTCTGGTTCTGACATGGCGCTTCACAGACTGGCAGGAGCAAGTGTGCTATTGCAAAGCAGCCGGATAGGTATGGGGCTCCAGCAGAGTGGGAGGGCTGTCTGATGGGGAGGCAAGGCAATCCTTCCTGCTTACAGTCTGTGCTGGTTAGACCTTGGGAAAGCATCCCACTTCGGGCTTCATCCTTAAGGGAAGAGATGGCTGAGGAAACAATCTGGAAAGGTATAGCAAAAATGAGCTGAGGATAGAGGCTGTGGGAAGAGAAGATGTGGGACTAAGGCTGTTTACTCTCAAGAAGAGAAAACTGCAAGGAGATGAGATAGTTGTGTTTGAGTTGTTCTGTGCTGCTGCAGAGAGGAAGGGATAGTTCTCTGTGTCTATGGTGGTTGGGATGAGAATGGTATTAAGGGATATATAATTTTAAGATGAGGATGGAGAAGCACTGGGATAGGATAGAAGCACTTGCCCTAGGAAGTCATGGTCTCTGGGTGTCAGAAGTTAGGCAAACATTTGCCAGAAAAGAGAGAGCTGCCCCTGCCTCCGGCGGGGTGATGGGCTGCCTCTGCTCCAGGGCTCCTTCCAGCCCTCTTTGCTGTGATGACATGAAAAGCAAATTCTGAACAAAAATACATCAATGCGTTGCCTTTCCACCACAAGGAAGGAGATGCAGGGTGTGCCTAGGAGGAAGATGTGGGGTTGGGATGAGAATGATATTAAGGGATATATAATTTTAAGATGAGGATGGAGAAGCACTGGGATAGATTTGCCCTAGGAAGCCACGGTCTCTGGGTGTCGGAAGTTAGGCAAACATTTGCCAGAAAAGAGAGAGCTGCCCCTGCCTCCGGCGGGGTGATGGGCTGCCTCTGCTCCAGGGCTCCTTCCAGCCCTCTTTGCTGTGATGACATGAAAAGCAAATTCTGAACAAAAATACATCAATGCGTTGCCTTTCCACCACAAGGAAGGAGATGCAGGGTGTGCCTAGGAGGAAGATGTGGAATAAAGTAGCTGTGGTAAGGGGCAAAAGGTGACCGAGGCCTGAAACCAGTAAATGATTATTTCTTTCCTTCTCTTTAATAGTAGACTTTTTTCCCCCCACGCTATCAAGATAGCCAGCATTGTTCTATGCTGTTGCCTAAGCCATTGATGCACTGTGCTCTGAGTTTTATTTTGGAGGCCTTTTCCTTCCCCTCTCAGAGATTTTCTTACGAAGTGCAGCTGTAGGCAGTGGAGCTGGGTGCTGGGGTACAGTGCAGTGGGGTACTTTATGAACGAGTTCCTTAGTTCTGGAACAAAGAATGACTTTCTGACGCAAGACTCCTTTGCTTCCCTACCCAACAGCAGGCAGCCCTGCGGGATGACTGATTTTGATAATAATAAAGAAAAGCACACTGTGTGCACTGGGGAAATAAGAAGAGAAAGATTTGTGAGTGGTTTGGAGTGGGATTCTCGGGGCCGGCGTCCTCGTCCGAGGGAGCTGTCGGTACCAGGAACGCTGCAGCAAAGTGCAATAAAAAAGTTAGTAAGCGCATATGGTCCAAAAAACCTTTGGATGTAACAGCACAGTTTGTGTCTGGTTTGGGGGGTATGGTCCCTCCCAGCTGTCCTGAGCAAGGCACAGCCAGCTCAGGTTTGGCAGCCATAGCGGTGGCTGGTGGAGTTGCTCTGTGGAACATAGATCCTGCTGTAGGTGGAGTGGATATGCCCTCAAACAGTTCTGCTTGCCTAGTTCCAGGGGTTCCCGTGGGCTCTGGTCATCTGCTCAAAACAACCTTCCAGGTTTTGCCTATTTGGAAGCATTTTTATATTTCTTTTTTATTATTATTTTTTATCTATTGAGATGCTTAGCAGCAAATCTGGGCAGTGGAGCATCAGCGTGGCCCATAATTTCAAGTCTCTGTGATCAAAGCTTCCTGATGAGTAAAGCCTTTTTATCAATGTCAGTGATGGGAAGAAAATGGGCTTTGTTATCTTCCTGCTGTGGAGGTTGTTCGTGTTGCCCAGTGCGCCCCGCATTGCAAGAAGCCGGGGCCGTCCCTGGCTGGCAGTGCTGCTGCTGCTGCATTGGCAAGATGCCGTCCCGCACCTGGAGGTCTTCCAATCTTTGTAAAGACAGTCAAAGTAAGGAAGTGCAGGCTCTCAGTTGGCTCATTAATGCCTGTGCTTGTCACTTCTAAGTGGAAATATGCCGGGTGGCTTTTGCATATTAACAGGCTTTTGAGATTGGACAGGATTGTGGAGAATTCAGATGCTGTTTGGAAGTCATGGGGTTTTTTTTTTCCTTGTCTCAGATACGCTGAGGGTAAACAGCTCTGCCCTCTAGTGCCGTTTGCCAAATCTGTTAAACCCTAACACATCGGTGATCCTGGAAACATGCCTCACCCGGAGCATCCCTTGGAGCGCACTGACCTGTGCCGGTCCGGGGCTGCTCTGGGCATCGTGCCCAGGGGTCTGGGAACGGCTGAAACCTGGCAGCGTCCAGGTAGGAGGGTTTTAGCCCCATGGCAGGCAGGGAAGCGTGGCACATGTTGGCATACCCTCTGCGCAGCATCCGCAAGTTCATTCCTGTATTTTCACTCAAGCAACCCCATCGAGTCTGATATTTGCTTTCCCTTAATGTTTATTATGCCTTTGAGAGACATGTAGAAGAGCTAAATGATGAACAACCATTTCGGCAGCTTTGCTCTTTCAGCCCCATAAATAATGAATTCATCGGGGTGAGAAAACACATGCCCAGACACAAACACATGCAGAGCCTTGCGGAGGGAAGGGAATAAGCACAGAAGCTTGAGATCCAAATGCAGAGCCCTGTGCCAGTAAAACGGGAACGGCTTTTTAGAGTGAGAAAGTGTCAGAGAGTGGGTATGGAGTTAATTGCCTCAAGAGGAGACAAAAAGCAATTAAGAACGCAGGGGAGTGCTAGCTGAGGTTTGAAGTGATAGGTTGCTACCTGCTTGGCTTTTGGAGAGGGCCATTAGTTTGAAGGGGATGGGGTTTTTTATTGTCTGTAGGTCCTGTCGTTAAGCATCAGCTGTAATAATTCGGTTGTGACTCAGCGTGCGTGGTGGCTGACTCCCTGGAGCCCGGCAAGCTATAGAAATATATTTTGAGCTTGCTGGCCAGCTGCAACTCCAGGGGGCAGGGTGGTGTGCTTTCAAAGAGTCTGGAAGTTTTGTAAAAGTAAGTAAATAAATAAATGAAACCCTACAATTCCCCCACTGCCCCTGCTGAAAGTATTTGCAGAGGTAGTGTGCGTGCAACTTTTTTATAGACGCCAGAGAATCCACAGTGGGGAGGACTGGAACGGCAGCTCCATGGGCCTTCCTTAGCCCCAGTGGTCACAAACAAATCTCTGCCGCCGGAGAAGGGAGGGTTGTGTGGTGAGGCATTGCATCGCGGAGGGAGCGTACCGCTTCCAGGGCTGATGTGAGGGGAAGGGAAGAGCTGGTTTCTTCTGCTTCGTTGGCAATTAAAACGGGCAAGGTCTGGTGTGTGCTGGCAGAGCGTGTCAGCGGAGCCCCGCAGACCCGAGTCTGATCGGCCGAAATGCAGCGCTGCCGGTGCTAGCCAGGGGCTGGGCAGAGCGTTGGGATTTCACGCTTCGTGCTTTTCTTTGCTCTGATGTATTTTCCCCAATTTCATCGCACTGCCAGCTCCTGCCTGCAAAAAAAGTGTCTGCCTGCTCTTTCCATCAACAAAGGGGATGTGGCTTGGGGGCCCCAGCCTCTGTTGGAGGCCATGTCCCCTCTTTGCCCGTGGGAGCGTGCGTGAAAGAGCCAAGCCTGCTGAAACTGAGAGGTGGCAGGCTGGTTGTCAGCGCTGCTGAGTCCTCGTGGTGGTGGTAGAGCTGCAAAGCAGCTGCGCTGTGCCGGACATCTTCACCCCTCCTCCTCTGCAGGGCCGGCTGTGGACTTCTGGGGTTTGCAAAGGGTCTTTCCCTGCTGATGTTCTTGGGTGCCTTTCCTGGGAACACTGATGTGCAGAGGGAGGTTTGAGCCCAGGCGGTGTCGGGAGCTGCTGGGTGGGAAGCCGGGCAGGGCGGCGTGTGGGGTGAGCTGGTGGTGCCTGCAGGGCTGCCCAAAAATCTGGTGTCTGCAAACATGGGCTGCATTGGGAAGGTAAATGAGAAGTAAGTGGTCCACCTGGGCAACCTTAGCAATGTTTTGCTGGCTGGAGAATAGCATCTTTGTGATAACTCTGTTCTTTTCTGGAAAAATAGCAAAGGAAATTATACAGGTTTGCAATTAGTCCTTCAAACACAAGCGCTCCTGGACAGCCAGCAGAGCACATAGGCAGCTCTTTGATTTATGAAACGCTGAGACTTCAATTCTCTGATCCGCCTTAGCTTGATTTACACTGATAAGAGCTAGGGCATTTTCATAAAGTTTGATCATCTGCGTATAGCCTTGTCTAAAATGTTTCATAAGTCAGCTCCCAAGATGAGATTATCTTCTGCGGAGCTGGAAATTTGTTTGGGGAAGGCTGGACAATTCAATTTGGAGGCTCTTTACCACTCAGTGGGTGGTGATGGAGGGGGGGAAGGTCTTGCAGGGTTTAAAGATGCTGAATTTCTGAGCTTAACTGGAGCTTGCAGTTCTTATGTTGGGGTTAAAACCATACCTACTGGACAATTGCATGAAGAGCCCCCCAATCTGTGTGCACTGATTATTATTTTTTCCCTTGAAACTCGGGCCGTCTATGACAGCTCTTGATCTGCTTCATTTTTCTCATTGATCTCTGAAGCAAATGAAGCCTACAAGATTGTGCTGTCCGAGCTCCTTCCTTCTCCCCATAGATTTTGAACTTCGTTAGCCTGTCTTAACCAAATTTGACTGGGGGAAATACTGCCTTGCTGTGGGTTTTGTGGCCCTCGGTGGCTGAGCTGAGCAGAGACCTGTTAGTGCCCACAGAGGTTCACACCAAAGATGACAAATGGAAGCGGGGGAGAAGGGAAAGAAAGAGGCATTAGTAATTCCCAAGTTTGGGAGAAGCTCAGCTAGAGCTTCCCCCGGTAACTGTCAGTTCCTTTCTTGTCCCCCTTTATATATCTAATTGGTGTAATGTTGAAGGCTCAAATGTAAATGCAAATACAAGGTAATTTTGCAGAGCGTCATTCCTATGAGTACTACAGTCATTACAGGGTGAAATAATATACTTAGAGAGATAATAGCAAAGAGAGAGGAAAACGGAGAGGCGTGAGCAAAAGAGAAAAGTTTTCAGCAGAGTTTTGGAAAGAAACAGAGAGCTAATGAGTTGGAGCTCATCTAGATGGCAGCAGCAGACATTGCTTTTCCTACCAGGAGAGGTGATGTGTGTCTGGAGAATATAAGAGGACTAAAAAGTTGCCTGGTTAGTGGATGGGGGTAGAAAGTGCTACAGAAAAAGACTAGGAGTGGACTAAAACAACAGAGGTATGGTGGATTTAGATGTACTTCACTTTATTCAGAATGAGTGCCTGATACCAGGCAGTTCATAATAACATGTTTCTTTATCTGCCTAATCCCTGTCTGTCTTTATTTTTAAAATAATGTTTGCGTTGAGCAGTTTTGGTCCTGTTGCTGCTACACAGTGGCCAGGGAAGGGGAATGAAGGTGATGGCAGAGGTTTTGCCCCAGCCCAGAAACCAGCACCAGGACAGGCCAGAGTTTGGGGCCATCAGCAAGCCCACCCTGACCCCATTGCCTCCTGGCTGACGGGAGTCAATTTTGGCAGCCGGCAGCCTGACCCATAGCCCTGGTGTGGGTGCAGGCTGGTGCCCCAGCTGCAGGCTGGGTACCCCAGACAGTCGGGATGGACCACGGACACGGGGAAGGACAAATAGCCCCCGGCATCCTCAGGAACAAGAGGCACGTGTGTTTATGGGCTTGTTTATCCTCTGCCTTCTCCCGCGAGGTCAAACCCGGTGCAGTGAGTCCCTCAGGGTGGCTGCAGCCTTTTGCCCCAGCGATGGTGCCAAGCGGGGGATATTTTGCATTTGATGTAGGCAGCTCCTTTGCCTTTTTTTCTTCTTTTTTTTTTTTTTTTTGTGAATCCTGGTGGAGGAAGCTAATAGAGCCAGCAGCTGTGTGATTAGCGGGAGCAGGTCCCCACGTTTGCACGGGGCATTTGTTAGCGAGCGTGTTGCAGGCGGAGCGTGCGCAGTGTGTGCGGAGGTGCGCACGTGGGTCGCTCTGCCCTCTCACCGCCGTGCCAGACAGAGACGGTGGCAAAGATGGACACAGGTGGGTTGCTCAGTGTGATGGAAAATAATTAGGCGAGCATTAGTTTTAGGTTGAAATAAATGGGTTGTCCAGCTGTAGCTGCTGTAGAGAGGAAGTTGAATGTTAATTAGATGCCACCAGTAATTATGGTGATTATGTATTTTTTTGAGTGGCTGTTGGGAATAGCTCAATTCACATCCAGAGGGTAATGTGAATGACATTTCTAATAGCTTTAAGGAAAAGGGAAGGTACTTTAAAAAAAAAAATACAAAAATTAGGACAATTACAGTAAAACAAAGCTACAGTAGAGTGCAAAGAACAGTAAGTGGTTTGATGTAACTGCTCAGGAAAAATGAGTGTCGGTTGAAGTCAGAGAAAATTCCTCGTGTCTGGTGCAAGAAATGCATCCTGCTTTTCTACACAGAAAAAATAGGCGGTGGCAGAGATGGGAGCTATACCTGTTCTTCCATCTCCTGGTGCATTTTCTTAACTGTGAGACAAGCAGTCCTCTTGAAAATAACTACGAATTTATTTTGCTGTCTTTCAGGCCTGCTTGATGCTTCTCCCCCCACCCTCCCCATATTACACCAATAAACAAAGGTGATGCCAGTAAAATGCATAGAAACAGTGATTTTGTAAGAGACCATTACCTGATATTATTTGCAGACAGCCAATTTTAATATTTCGATCAGAAACCTAATTTTACAGGCTTGTCCATACACAAGGCTACTCTGAAACAGTTGCTCCATGCATATTTATGTAGGCATTGCGATAAAACAAGTGCCCACATGCGAATCTATTCAGGAATAACTGTTGTGCTCTAAATTCGATTTTTCTTTCAGTTTTTTCTGTCAGTTGTAGATCAAGCCTCTCACTTATACCCACTAGTTAAGAAGTGAACTCATTAACATGCCACCCACCGTGTCTGATAACCTAACACCTTCGATCTCAGACAGTCTCAGCTCAGATTCACTCTGAGCATTATTTGTCAAGATTATTTGTAGAATAAATTTGCATAAAGTCCCAACAAGCATGTACTGGACACCCAGACTTTTGTGGAATACTTTACTGGAAATAATTGGTGGGCATGAGTGTTGTCTTCCATGCAAAACCCACTAAGTGCTCCCAGGGGTTCCTCGCTTCAAGAAGTAATAACAAACACTTGACTCTTAGGCGCACAAAAATGTGCAAAAGCCCAAGGACAATGAGCTGATTTGCACAGAAACCCTCTGATGGTTGGACAAGGAGAGCCTCCTGCGATCCACAGGGAAGGTCCACCTAAAGCACTTGTGCGGCTGCCTAATGCGAAACGTAAAAAATGCACCATTCCCCCTTCGTTCACAGGGGAAATACACAGTACCTCACCACCTGACCTTCCTGAAGCTGGTGTTTGAAGACCCCTGCTGATGAGGTTTTAGGTAAGACATTATCTGTTTCTTGCATCAGCTACGCTACTTGCTGTCAGAGGCATGGCTGATTTTTCTGAGCATTGGAACCATACAATGACGTTCGGTGATCAGCATGTCTCAGACGCGACTAAATAGATACCCAGCACAGTGGCATAGTTACCTTCTTGGTCTTGCACTGCACTGCCTGCCCAGGCATCAATTAGAGAGGTGTAATCTTTCGCCAAATGGCCAACCCCTTACCTTCCTCCAGCTTCTTTCTCTGCGTGGAGGCTCTTCAGAGGTCCCTGATCTTGTTACATGGGACCACCTACTCCTTTGGGTGTGACTAGAAGCCCATCCATTACAGAGCCCACTGGAGCAGTGGGGGGTTGATTGCTGGAGCATTGGGATGCCCCACATCTGGGAACAAGGCTTGGGCTAGCAGCTGGCTGAAAATGTTTGGTGGGTTGGGGGCGTCCAGGAACATAAGGTTTGCCAAATGAAAGGCTCCCCTCTCAACTGCAAACACAACAGCCCTTGCATTCCTTAATTACTTCCATCTAGGAAAGTTGATGGCCTCTTTGATTGAACTGTGTTAAATGAAAAGTAGGTGGCAAGATGAATGCTTCGCTTTTGCATCTAAAATCCTACTGCTAATTAGATGTTATAGAAACAGGAATGCACTTTTTTTTTTCCTTTTCCCCTGGCCAATGAGTCAATTGAAATACACTTTCACTCTTTTATCTATAGTACTTTAATTTGGGGAACAGAGAGACTCTGCACATGTTTTCTTGCCTGCTCAGACCACTGTGCAAATCTGAAAGTTGGGCTGGCCGTGGTTTACCCAGTGCTTACGCAGCCTGTGCTCTCTTCCAGAATCCTCCTGAAGGTTCATCTGCTGGTTGACAGGAAGTTGACAAAATGCATTGTGCCACATCAGGAGGAGCACAGGATAGCCTGGGACTCTCATTCCTCTTCTTTGAGGATGAAGAGTTGACAAATTTAAATGGACACACCCCGAGCAGTAGATTCTGGGGGAGATGGAGGAATTATCAGGAGCCCCTGGCAGTTTTTGAGGCTTTGAAGAATCAGACCCCAAGGATGTTCATCTAGATATTAAGGCCTGTGGTTATAAGAGCAATTGCTTTGCCATGCTTTCCTTGAGGACCTGGCTGAGCATCCACAGAGAAGGTATACGCTGCCACCTCCAGCGGAGCCAGGGTGGCCCATGCCACCCTATCTGTTCTGGCGCTCTGAGCTTCACTGCATGCTCTGCCATCACCAACACTTGTTCCCACAGGACTTTTTGCTGCCTCTCTGTGTGGCAGCTTCAGTTTTCCTTGTTTGCCCTTTACTCTTCTCCTCTTATCCTGTACTTGGACACGGGGATAGTTCTCAGTCGCACTAATGGGTTTGCTTCAGCCCTGATACTTCAGCACTTCCCTTCTTCATCCTTTCTATGTCTGGCACAGATGTGGAAGCTGTGGGCTCTGCTCGCTGGCCAGGGGCTGGCGATTCAGCGACAGAGCTGTTGCCAGGGGTAATTTTGGCTGTAATACAGTTTCTCTGGGTCTCTGCAGCTTTCTGGGTGAGGAGATCCATCACCCTGAGGGTTCATTTGTGCAAACACCATGGGTGAGAAAACTAGTGCTGTGTCAGGCCGTGTTTATTTGAAATCTGAGGGGTTGCTGAGAGCTGTGCCAGCCGAGGCAGGCCCTGCTGGCTCCAGGGGATGTCCTCTTGCAGTCTTGCTGCCTGCAAGCTGTGAGGACCACCTCCTGGGAGGCAGTCATGCACCGTGTTGAGGCTCCTAAGGGAGCCATCTTCCCCAGCCCCTGGGAACACCAGGGGTCTCTAGGCTGGGCTTGCTGGGAGCTCTCCTGGTTTGCCTGAGGGCACCGTGGTGCCACTTGGCAGCCCGGGCAATGGCATAGAAGACCTCGTGTCTCAGAGTAAAGCGATGTGATGGAGGGAGGGAGGAAGGAGTAATGCAGTTCAGGGAAGAGCTGTGTTCCCGCAGGGGGGGCTGCACCACGCGTACTCGTGCTCTCACAGTGCACACAGAGGGGTTTTAACCCTGGGATCCCTCTTGAGTGCTGGTAAGGGTGTCTTGGCCTTGTGTGGGAATGGTTTCTGTGTGGTTGCAAAGCATTGTGCTGAGGCTGGTGCCTCGTTGCTGTGGGGTGGGGGAAAGGGTGAGTGATTTTTTTTTTTTTTATATATTATGATTTATTTTTTTTTTAACAGATTTTTAAACTGCTTCTCTGCTTTTCTCACTCCTGGGTTGATGGACACTGCAGACCGTGAGTGAAGGTTGCAGCACCACAGCTCGGTGCGGCGTCACCTGCCTGTGGCTGTGGGAGGCAGAGTGGTGGCTCTTCCAGGAGGAGAACCACCTGAGCTGAAGCAGTCTCCCCTGATCCCCTCCCGCAGCGAGTGTGCGATTTGTGCTGTGGGGCTGCGGGCGTCAGTCCCAGTGAAGTGAGGGGCTGCTCCAGCAGTGGCTGAGCAGGGTAGAGGCCAGTGTGATGACTCCGGAGCTGTTTCAGGTGCATGCAGAGCCCTTGGCAATGGCTCCCTCCCAACACGGGCGCTTTGGGACACCACTTTGGGACACCGCTTTGGGAAATGAGAGGAAATGGCCTCAAGTTGCACCAGGGGAGGTTTAGGATGGATAGTAGGAAAAAATTCTTCATTGAAAAGGGTTATCAAACATTGGAACAGGCTGCCCAGGGAAGTGGTGGCATCACCATTGCTGGAGGTATTTAAAAGATGGGCAGATGTGGTGCTTCGGGACGTGATTTAGTGGTGGTTTTGCAGTGTTAGGTTGATGGTTGGACTCAATGATCTTAAAGTCCCTTCCAACCTAGATGATTCTATGAAATGTGTTGTTTCCTATCTGTTCCTTGCCAGCTCTCAGCAGTTTCTATGCGTGCCCACCAGAGAGCAACCCCGGCACAGGGTTGTTGTCTCCAGAGAGATGGAGATAGGGACGGTATGTCTGGGTTCAAGGCCAAATCCGTCTTCCCTCACCTCTTCCAGCTCTATCACCTTCTCCCAAACCTGAGCTGAACCCTGGCAAGAGACCCTGCCTGGGTCTTCTGCAACAAATCTACCACTGTCTCCAGGGAAGAACCATGGCCGGAGTTAGCAGGGAGCATCAGTCCAATGCACAGGGAGCAAGCAGGGGTTCAGACAGAGCTTACAAAACTTCGATGGTTAAAAATCTGGTGCTTTACGCAGTCTTCTGAATAAGTGCACAGACAAATTGTGCTCATCTCATAGAATCATTTGGGCTGGAAAAGACCCTTAGGATCATTGAGTCCAACACGTAGCTCGGTGGATATCTTCGGTGCTTGAACGTGTAGTTGGGTGTCTTGGTGTGGTTTTGTATGTGAGATACCGTCCCAGCGCTTGGTGTCTGGGGGAGGCAGAAACCCGTGCTTTTCATGCAGCCACACACTTTGCAAGTGTCAGCTGAACTGCAGAGCTGGCACGAAGTCCCAGGGTAGGCAATCACGTCTGGGCTTGGAGGTGAGGCTCAGCTATACAGCATCAGACAGCTTACCTGAGCCACTTATGTCAAGAGGGAGAGACGGGCAGGATTTATCTCGTCCAGAACAGACACAGAGTGCAGGGGGGATGAGTTCCTTCCCTCCCCTCCGTGCTTTGCTCGAGCCGGAGGAGCAGCGTTCGCGTGTCAGTAGTGAGTGCAACAACCCGTGGCATCGGTACTTGCAGAAATGGGCTTTGAAAGAAAGCTGAGGGAGAGAAACAACTCCTTGCTATTTTTATCCTTGCACCAGCCCCCGGGGATTTCGATTGACAGGATTAGTTATGAAGCCAATATTATGAGTTTAACTATGAGTGAAATAACACAACTTCTGTGGGAAGCAGAGTAAAAGAGGCAATTATACAGTAGTTTAATAACAGCGCTCTGCTGGCTGGGTAGCTGAAAACTTACAGTTGACAGTAATTAGATTTTTTCATTCTTCCTGTTAAATAGCTATAAAAATTACAATAGAAATTCATCTGATTCCCTTTTATTCCATGCTGTTTTCGTCATCCAGTCTGTGCCCATTTGGCCTTCGGATTATTATTTTATACATTTTTAGTGTCTGGTATTAAAGACGTGCAGAAACAGGACTTGATGTTGAAAATGCAGAAAGCACCGAGAACAAGGGGATGGCAGTAACTCCCTTCAGAGCCTCAGAAATCCAGGGGATGCTTGGATGGACAGTGAGGGCTTTCCAAATTGACTCACCCTGAATAACAGCTGGACTTCTAACCACAGGAGTTATTCCAAATAATTTAAAATTACAGTAGAAATGAGATGTTAGAAATCAAGCGTTATTTTGCCTGTTACTGTAATGCGCCATGCATAGATCCGCTGTCGGGGGGGGAGGGAGGTGCTGTGGTGCATCAGGCTGCACACCAGTTGCTCGCTGCCCTCACCTCCATCGTGGGATGGGAGTTGATGCTCTGATCTGGTTTTGGGCTTCGCTCCCTCCTCAGGCTCTGTGCCGGGATGGTGGTGTGAGTGGTGGGGGGGGTGTTTGTTGGCTGGCAAAGAGCTGGTCTTGCACCAGTTCAGGCAAGAACCTGTGTGGTCCCTCAGGTCTGCAGGGCATCTTCTCTTCCCAGTCTTCGCTGCTCCTCTGCAGCCCTGCGGTGCTGCGCTGTGTGCCGACATGCCGGCAGCCTGAGGCTGTACAGGCGTCTCGTCTCCCTGCCGTTTACATCCCAAGTGATGCTTGCTTGTCAGCTGCCCTCTTTTCAAGCACTGTCCTTTTCTTTTTCCTGTCTAGACAGCAGTAAGTTTTCTCTTATGCCTTAAAAACTTGAATTACTTTAGCAACTGTATTTCCAAACTTGCCGGGTAGAACTTGATGAGCCAGCAAATGTGTGGCATTTCGGCTCCTTATGATCATGGCTTGAAAGTGTTACACAGCACAAAGGAGAGAGCTCTCAGGTTTGCTCTCATCATTGAAAGCTCAGGATGGGATATTTGCTTGGAGGCTAAAAGTATTCTTCCTCTTGCTGTCCTTTGCTTTATAATGTAAAAGAGCTAGGTATGATAAATGATATCCTGGTCCTCATGTTGTGAAGGGGATTGAGTGTGAGGTTTTGTTTTGCAGCTCCTCTGCCTGGTGGGATCTCTGACATGTGCAATAAATATGGTCTGCAGCAGCGCACCTGACCTCACAGCAGAGCACAGCTCTCATTTTATTTCTTTTCCTCTGCCATGGCAGGAGCCTCACCGTTCAACTTCACACTCGTGTTTTAGTTTTAAAACACACTGGAGATGCCCAGAGCCTTAGCAGGACAAAGGCCACCTCCAGGTATGCTGCTACCCCATTTGCTTCTGCTTGTCGACAGAAATACGCTGTGCTTTTTGGCAGATGCAAATGCTCCAGATGGTACTGGGAAAAGTGCAAATGACAGATTTTATTCCAGCCCTTCCTCACTTTAATAAATCCTGTCCATCTCTGGTAGTTTGGTTTTGGTCTGGTGTTTTTTGTTTGGTTTTTTTTTTTTTTTTCTGGGGGCCTTTAAAAATGCATCCCTCCTCCTTCCTTCTTCCCCTAACTCTGAGCTTGTGACCTCTGGCTCATCCCTGTGTCATTGGAAGACACGCTGCGGGTCGTTGCAGCCTGCTATCCAACGCATGTGCCTTCCAGCACGTCATTCTGGTGCTGAGGTCACAGTCTGTAAAAACTGGATGTAATCCATTAATCAGAGTGTCCAACTGTCTCAGTGGTGGGGCCAGTTGCCATGTTTGGGCCAGGTGGACAAGGTAGCAAGCGGTTCATGGAGTCTCAGCAGCTGGGCGTGCACTGGTGTGGTGGAGACCTTCAGTGTTGGCTGAGACAAACATTCCCTTGTGCCCTGGGTTCCCACCACCCCCAGTGTAACTGCAGCAGGGGTAGCTTGTGGCTTGAAATGCCCGGTGCTGCTGTTGGGCTTTGCCTGCTGCCCAGGCAGGCAGCATCCTTCTCCCGCAAAGCCATGGTGGAAGAGCG
>NW_009648041.1:4748959-4765945 GCF_000708025.1 Charadrius vociferus | reverse complement strand
GGGCTGGTCCGACCCGCGGGGCACTACCTGGATCTCAATTTGGCTTAGGAGGGTGAGGGAGAGGAGAGCTGTCATCTCCCCCATTAGCTCCATCTGGAATGGCATGTGTGCTCCCGATCGTGTGCTGTGCTGATGCTCATACAGTGCCCGAGTCACCACCTTGCATTAACTTATTCCAGCACATTTCCGTGTTACAAAATTAGATCCATTTTGCAAATTGCTGCTGCACTAGTAATTGAATTGAAGGATGGTGGGGTTTTTTGTTGGTTTTTTTTCCTTCTTCTTTGCACTGGAGTAAATCAGGAATAAGTCAACAGAATCAAGCCCTCAGTGCTTTCAGCAACATGCTCATTTAAATTGGATGCAAGAGGGTGTCTGTGTTTACATTTGGCCTGCCAAGAATCTCTGTTTCAGAAACTGGCTTACATAATATGTCAAAATTGGTTTACTCATTAGCATTGCAAACTGCGTGAAACAAGCCGCAGATTGATAAACTCGCAGCAATATTTGCATCCAGAGCCGAACGGCACAGGGGGAGGAGAGGTTCATTAGGAAACGTTCCATTTCCACAAGAAAAACAAATGGTTTCCAGTTACATATCTCAGACTTCGTTAATTTTCTGTCTTCCCAAATTTAAATAAAGATTGAGAGGGAAATGTGAAAATCTCTGTTGGCAACCAGGCAGCCCATCTTAATATTTCCTGCACTGGCGGGTTATTTGCAGCAGCGGCTCCAGGTTGGCCGATTCCCCTCTCCCCAGCCAGGGCTGCAGCCCCTCTGCCAGGCTCCAGCCTGCTCACACAGCCGCTGCTGCCCTGATGGATATTTTCTCTACAGCACAGGTGGGATGGAGGTTCTGCTGTCATTAAATGTGGAATAAGCGCAGATGTAGTGATGTGGTCCAAAGGGCCCGTGGTGGTGCTGCCTGCTCCTGCCTTAGTCTGGCCAGTCTGAAAAAACTCCAGGTCAGGTGCTCCGTGGTGGGACCAATAAAACTGTTCCGTCTCCACCACACGGTTTGTGATTTTATAGGCATCTATAAAACTGGAAGCAACAGATGCAAGCATGAGCAGGGATCCCAGGGTAATATGAGCAAATATGCTCAGAGTAAAGCGAGATGGCAATGGGAGGGTCTAAGAGTAGTCAGTGCTTTGGGGATCCCTCCCTGCCCTGTCCTCCCCATCCCACTCTGTGGGCTTTGGCTACCCTGTGGTGGGCTGTGGGAAGAGATGGCAAAGCATGGTGGGGAGCCAGGAGAAGAGCTGCCATCTCATGCTGTCCTCATGCAGATGCCTTCCATGACTACTGCTGTACCGGGGGAGGAGAATTTTCTCCCCAGGCTGCAGCCCTTGCTGTTACTGGTGTCGCTGCATCCCTTTTAGCTACATTGGCTGTGAACCCTGTATAGGCGGGGATTAAATCTCTTCAGACCCTGAGTGATGTGGGAAAGCTGGTGGAAATCTGCCTCCAGGTTACAGCTTTTCAGTAGTATCTAGAGTTTGGGGCTTAAATCCCATGAAGCTTTTTAGTCTGCTTTGAAACTCTCAACTTAAAAATCAAAAGGAGAAAGCTGTGCTAGAGCACAGAGAGGTCTGGTGTAACAGCACTGGCATCTGCAGCAGCTGTTTTTATGCTTGGTGATGCTGAGTGCCCCGTCCAGTATTTCAGATGAATTTTTGCAAAGGAATCTAATAAAGCTGAGGAAAGCACCAGCCTGCAGCGCTGCAGGGTCTGCTGCAGCCCAACAAGCATTTTGCCTCGTCAGCAAACACTGGCACAAACGCTTTCACCAGTGTTAGACCTGATCCACAGAATTCATGGCGTGTCACTGGTTCGGAGAAAAAAAAAAAAAGCAGGCTTTGATCTCCTTATGGCATGGAGTGTGTGATGCAGTGTTCCTTGAAGGAGCTGTGCAACAGGACAGGTCATTGCCTGCTGCAGCCCGTCGTGCTCTGGCTAAAACTGCATCCTCCACCCCCTGTCCCTCACAGGTGCCCGAGTGGGGATGTATTTTAGAGGGCTGAGACACAGCAGCTCCCAGGGGTGCCTCTGCAAAACTATTTTAATGGATGTTTTTCAAAGTTTTCAGCAGATTTTAGTGAGTTTAAGTAACAGCAGTTGTTAGCTGTGGGAAGGGAAAATAAAATTATCTTGCTGGAAAATGAAAATGAGAGGTGTTTGCATTTCACTTACTGTCACACCTTGCAGCAAGAGGCTGGTCACCATGAGATACAGCAAGTTTCAGTGCCAGCTGGAGAGCTGAATGCAATGAAAAAGGCCAGAGGAATGAGATGTCTCAGCTGGGGAGCTCAGGCAGGCTGAGCATCCTCCTGCCATCCTCCGCCAACGTGTGGGAGCAACCCAGGCACCCGCAGGCTGGAGGAGAAGAGCTCTCCCAGAGGTGTGGGAGAGCCAGCATCACCCCTCATGCTGATGCAGTGTGTGGTAAGTTTCGTGTGGTCCTTGGTCACCTTTTCCCATTGCTGGCTTTTGGTTTGCGTTCCTCTTTGGGTCTGTGTTATTTCTACAAAACCTCCTCTGGGTTGCTGTGTCTTCCAGAGATGGGAAGGAAGAAGGAGTGAGATGTGTGAGCCCTGTTCTCGGAGAGGAAGGTGCGTTGGCCAATGCTGAGACACTACTGCAGCCTGTGTGTTGTGAGCGTGACCGCAGAGTGCAGTTCCTGCGTGGATAAGGCATCCCGGGGCTGCTCACGGTGCGGTGGGAGGCAAATGCTGCCTGGCTCTGCAGACCGAAGGCGCTGAGTTGTTTAATCTGCGTGGATGGGACTCGGGCAGTGTGCGCGGCAGTAGGCAGATGCTTTCACGTACGTTAAAATGCACCGAGCAGCGAAGCAGTGCTTCAGCCTGGAGAACGCTTTCAGCACCACCATGTCTTCTCATTATGGCATCAGCCGGCATCAGGCTGTATCTGTTGGAAACGCGGGGCCACGTCGGCGGCGGTGACATCTGTCAGCGTGGCAATGCAGCTCCTGCTCATGGGAAAGGGGCCTGGAGCTTCCACGCTCCCGAAGGGCTGTGGGAGTCTCCTCTGTGCCTGCGTGGTGCTAGAGGTGCAAGCCCCCAGCAGATAAATTGAATTATGAGATTAAGGTAGTCTACTTGGTTTTGTCTTTGGGATTTTCCCTGTGAATTCCAGCTCTTCGTGCACAATGTAAATCCCAAGCCGCTGGGGAAAAGCAATTGTGCTCCAGTTTTGCTGCGTAGAGAGCTGTTTTCCCCAGCAGGTGTTTCTGCACACCAGCATGTAACTTCTGTCGTCAAATAAAAGAGAAAGTTTACCTTGTGTCTTACCCGTTGTCACATGTATTTGAATATATTTAATGTAGTATGTAGAAAAGAGGGTAAAACAGTGGTAAATCCCAGGCTGATAGCACAGAGTGTGATTCCCAGTCCCAGAAACACCGAACAGCACTGGGGCGAGGGACTGGCGATGGGGGAGGCTCACAGGGTAAGCGCAGAGCCGGGCGCCTCGCCGAGGGGCATCCGTGGATCCATTTTGTGCTCTTAATGGGGTGAAGTCCTGAACGAAGAGGTTTGCGGTGACAGGGTGTGGGCTTTGTGTCTTTGTACAGCTGCTGGGGGGAAGCAGATGTGGCGTTTTTCCAAAGCAGTGGCACGCGTTTGCCACTGATGTGTCCTGTTTGCAAGCAGGTGCCCGTGTGTCGGTGGCAGTGAGTTTACCTCCTGCTACCTTCTCCTCCTCCTCCTCCTTCCAGCACACACGAGGGCACAGCAAAGGTTTCGTTTGGGTAGATTAATAGCACAGAAATTTTCCCTTTTGGCGCAAGGGAACCCACGGGTTTCCCCTAGGTTTGCTCTGATACACAAAAAGGGGCAAAAGCTCAAATTCTGGGAAGATGGCTTTGGAGGTCTGGTCCTGTGCGAGTGCAGGAGGAGCTCGGTGCACATTAGAGCATGGGGGGACCTGAGAGGTCTTTTCCCCTTTCTGGATGGGCTCTTTGCTGCAGCTGTGGGGCAGCTTTCTGAGATGCAGTGAAAGGCATCTCAAAATATAACAGAAAGTCCCAAAAGCCCCCAAACCCAGCAATGAAGATGTGCTGCTGCGATGACACTCTCTAAGTGCCGGAGGTTTGGAGGCTTTTTTAGCTTAGGACAACTTTAGTCCGGGATTGTGAACTGTTTCTTTCTTATAGAGCACGCACAAGGAATAAAGCAGTGCTGCCGTAGCGATGGGGAGGAAGGGGTTGCATCTCCCAGCCCGCTGTGGTGGTACCTGCACCACAACAAAGCAATCAGCCTCTCACCGAGGGGAAAGTATTCGCTTTCTCTACTTAAGGCTGTGTGTAGTCATTGTCTAATAATATGAGCATTTTGCCATCCCTCTGCAAATAAGGCTGAGGCTGCTGCCTGATTGGTATATCATCTCACTTTCTCTCGGCATTGATTTTCTTGCTCTCCTTATTTGCTTCATAAAAAGCGAGGCAAGGAGCTGGTGCTCGCTCGCTCCCTCTCCCTCCCTCCCTCCCTCCCTCCCTCTCTCTCTCTCTCTCTACTGTGAGAAGCTTTTGGGAGCCTTTATTTTTAGTATGAGACAAACCTTGCTTTATTTCAGGAGACGCAAGTTGGATTATAAATCCTTTTGTAAATGTGTATGGTGATATTTGCTCCGGTAAGTTATATGCATCTCTATTTATTTGTGTAACTGTACTGTTTGGGGGAGAAGTGGGGTTTTACAGGAATCGTGAAGCCCGCAAAATTGTTTTTAGGTTTGGCTTCTTTGTACTCTCATGCTGAGTCCAACTGTTCCATGGTTTTTAGATACCTTGAAATATTTTTGGTTTGTGTTTTGCTTTGCAGAGGGGGGTGCCTGCTTTGAAAACTTGTTTTGCACTTCATTTTACAGCAGAAACAGGAGAGTGAGGATTAAAGGAAAAAGGAATTCTGATTTATCATGTTCCTTCTGGCATTTTAAATCAAAGATGCCTCAAAAATAAGGCAGCAATATTTGATATAAAAAAAGTCAGTAAGGGCTATTTAATATTGATCAAACTGAAGTATGAATATCTGACTGAGTATTACCTTAGAAAGATCAATCTAAAGTATAGCAGGTTGGCGGCAACGTGCTCCTCATCAAAATGTATTAATTAAATAAGGAAAATCTTTAGAGTAATTAAGAAAATAGCTTTTTTTCCAGAGTGTAACATCATTAATGCAGGTCAATAGACTGTTGCTCTGACTTTCTGCTCCCTGCCTCTGCTTTGTACGGCTCAGCAGCCTCATTCCTCAGCGCTCTCGGCTAACTTGGAGACCTCTCTGTTACCTGTAAATAATAGCGAGGTGCAGTTATTTATCTCTCCCCATCATAGCTCCCGGTGCGCTTTCCAGGCAGTACGAGACACTGATTGTAATAGCACGGCTGAGGAAAACAAGATGTATAGCTGTAATACTTTCGGACTGCATAATAAATACTTGAATTTGCGGCACTGTATTGATTTATTTATTGGCAATTTGATTATTTCATACTTGAGTCACATCCATGGGAGTTGATTGCTTTGGTGTTTAAGAAGTCTTTAAAAACTCCAGCTGTAGCACAAGCTGGAGCTGCTGTGAGAACATGCCTCAGTATATACCTGCTCAGAAAATCAACATATTAGACCCAGAATAATCTACCTACTCTCACGATACTGGGCTATGCTAATAGGTGGATGAAGTGTACTTCAATAAGATGTTAGAAGACTGTAACTGGGTTTATTAAACCCACAGGAGAAGGTAAGGATGTTGTGTCTGGCTGTCCAAGCTAAACTCTTCCAGGGAGAAATTTCAGATTGCCAATAACTGCTTAGTCATTTGGACCAGTTTAATTGTTCCTGGTTGGGTGGGTTTTTTTTCAAAACGCAATAGTCGCACTTGCCTGAAGAGCAGCTGATGCGAATGTTTTGTGGCATGCCCCTCCGCAGCAGGCTCACGAGCTCTGCTGGCGTCTGCGCCCGGGCTGCCCGAGGCCGGGCTGGGCAGGAGCAGCATCCCACGGGCAGCCCAGCATCCCACTGGCAGCCAGGTGGGCACAGTTCTGCTTCCTTCCCAAAAATGTAGCTCATGGGCACCCAGTTCAGTGGCTTTTTGGTTTTTGCGCAATTGCTGTAAGTACCGTATATATTTATACCAGCTGCATAACTTGAATGTTATGTGCTCAGCACAGCTCTAGAGAACAAGGTACGTGACAATAATGGTCTTTTTCACAGTGTTTTAATTCCTCAGGTGCAGAGGGCATGGGTGTCTGAGCAGTGCCCATCTCACACCTTTTCTAAGCATAACCCTGCTTGCCTGAGGACAGCGTTAAGCATTTCTAACTTTGCTGAGCCTTGGTGTCTGCCTCAGCACACTGTCCTCCAGGTGAGCAGGACGATGGTCAAAGTGCGCATTTGGGTGAGCCTGGAGGGGAAGGGACTGGGTAGCGTGAACAGAGGAGCGAGATTCCTGCTTCCTACCCCGCAAAACTAAAGGCCTGGGGTTTCTGTGCCACATAACCCATCATAGCAGGGGTGCCAGACTGCCCCGAAAGCTGGGCATGCTGTGATTTATTAAGAAGCCAGTTCAGCTCATCTTTACAGCTTTGAAGCAGGAAAAGTGGCCAGGGATGGTCGGTTTGACTGCAGGCAGGGGATGGTCGCACCCTGCCCCCAAAGGCACGTCGCCAGCGGCCAAGGGAGTGTAAGGCACAAAGGGAGTAATGTGGTTAAGTCCATTGCTGCAAGACTTTCCCTTGGCAGAGGAGCTTATGGCTGAGCAGAAATGATCCCTTCGTCCCTGCGTGCCATCTCTACAGGATACCGCTGAGACAAGCTTGCAGGGGCAGGAGAGCTTGCCCTGCTCCTCATGTTGTACATACAAAAGTCTTCAGTGTTCATGGTTTTCCATCTGTTGCCTTTTGCCCATCCTTAGCGTTGCAACAATTGGTGGTCCTTCATCTCCAGCTACTTGGTGGTAGCAGATCTGGGGGCGGCTTCTCCCCAGTCCAGTACCCTCAACCACCACCCGCCTCTCAGACCTCAGAGCAGCCTCTGCCACCTTCCCAGGAGTGTGACATCCTCTCTGAAAGATGACCTCAGGCTGATGTGCAAACCAGGGCTTGGTGTGGGCGCAGGGACAGGTTCACAGCCTGGTGCTTTGTGAGCTGCCAGGGCTGGAAACGTGAGATTTGTGCCAGTGGGGTGGAGGAGTTGCTGCACCTTTCTGGCAGGTACATCAGAGTTTGAAAGCAGTTTGAAGAATTATTTTAGGGTTGCCTGGGTCCTGGGAAGCTCCTTTTCCTTTGACACCTGTTTCCTTGCCTGCTCCTCTAGCAGCTCAAACAGTTCCTAGGCAAATTCCTTAAACTCTTAAAAAATTAATTTCTTAAATATCTGGCTCCTCCTGAATGCCAGATACTCTCTTTTTAGCCAAGTCCTTGGAAGACTTAATGAGTACTTTCCTCACCTCTGTTAATCCTATTCAGATCAATAGGTGCTCTACAGGGGGAAAGGTATTTCTGTTGATATTGGATAGCAGCTGCCTGTCACTGCCGGTGATGGCAGGTGGTGTTTTATTCTTCATGTCACTCTTGATTAGGAGTTCCTGTACAATTATATGACCATTTTTTTCAGGGAATATTTCCCTCTACATAGGATGGCAGATGGCAACTTGACCTAGAGGTTGGTCTTTCCCGATTTTGTCTTTGGGCTCTGTTTCCTTCAGCAAGCTGAGCACAAGTAATTTCAAATAGTAGCATGGTACACGCTCGTCAATACAACATGCTTGTGTGTGGTGGGCTGGGGGCTCAGCCCGGCTGGTCTGAGCAGAACTGGGGTCTCTGGGTCCCTGCCTGATCTCTGCCTGCTCAGGTACCACCATGGGACGCGGGAGGGCATGAGGAGAGCCATGAATTGGGGACAGGCAAGATCTACATCCCTGTTCAGCACATCCCCTCTCCTTCATCGAGCGCTGATGTAAGATGAAGAGGTGAAGCTGCTGCCTACAGCACAGCACATGCCTGTCCATACGTGGGACACAGGGTTACTAGGGAGCCCAGGCAGGCCCACAGGAGAGATTTAGCTCCTGGCCAGGGCGTGCGGTGGCATAGTGCCATCCCTGAAGAAGTTGGAAGGGGCCCATCGGTGTGTCTGGGCTGCAGGCGAGGTTGAGGCTGGAGACACACGCTCCTGCCCGGGCTCGCAGATCAGCAGGAGCGGAAATGTGGAGCGTTTGCACAGTTTTTATTTGATTCAGTGTCCAGTGCAGATGGAGGGGCTCACTCTGCCTGTCCTTAGTTTGGAAGCATGATTGTTGCCCTTCGGGCCAAGGGGATGCTCAGAGCCCTTGAACCTGCAGTGAAACTCCTCGGTAAGCGAGCTCTGGGGCCAGAGACGTGACGATACTGTGAAACTCTTCAGCTGTCTTCTCCTGTCATGTACAACCTCTTATTGTGGAGGGGGAAAAAATAAAAAAATAAAAGGAAAGAAAAGAAAGGAAAATGAGAAAGATGTGCGGAGCCCTTCTGTAGAGAGAGGGGAAGAGACAGGTGATCAGCGTGGGGTGCCGTATCTGCAATACTGCGCCGTTCCTTTCCTCTCCGACCCGCCGGCTACTGGGGCTGTCTGTCCGTCCGTCTGTCCGTACCACACGCAGGCTGGCTGGCTGGAAGGGCTCTGCGCCACCTGAACGGCTGCGCAGCGGCTCATCTGTCACTAAACTTCCCCTGCGCCGTGGCAAAGCAAATATGCTGCAGCAGGCTGGAAAGCTGTAAACATATGGGCACTAACAACAGATTAAGTGAGTGATTTAGTCTAAGGGGCTTGGTAGATTACCATAAAATGTATCTTAATTAGAAAAGCAATCAAACTTGCACAGAGTCAATGAGGATGAAACGTCCCTGTTGGCAACAGCGAGCGCTCGGTCCCTCCCGCCAGGGTTGGGGATGGTGATGGATGTCTCTCGTGCCCACTTTGGGGGTTTGCTGGGGTTTGCCCAATCCAGCTATGGGGGGAAGGTGCCCTCATGCTGGATTATTTGTTCTTTGACCCATGAGACCATCCCGCGAGCTGCTCTGAATGAGACCGTTGGTGAACTCAGACTCCTTTAACAGCATTAACAAACCAGAAGCTGCTGAAGGTGAAAGAAGAGAGCATTTGCACATTTTCCTTAAAAACTGTGTGCAATTACCCAAAGATATATTTGAGTGTTTGCCATGTATAGCACAGCTAGTCCCAGATAAAGGATTGGGGCTTCTAAGTGCTACCATAACACAAATAATTAATAAGTCTATCTCCCTGGCTGTGTCCTCATCTTTTTAGTGAGCATGGCCATAATTAGCTTTCACCTGATTCTGAATTTATAGCATGTTCAATTGCTTTTTTCATTCTGCTTGTGTTTTCTTTGCTTCCTTATTTTATTGGCCCTGGTTTTATTCCACAGGCCTGAATCTACAGATAAAAAAAAAAGCTAGATAATCATCTCCAGCAGCGCAGGCATAAAGATTGCAACGGCCAAAAACATATTGATGCATTATTGGTTTTGTACAAGTGCCTGCTTTTTGCTGGGGTCTGGGAGGATTTGAAGTACATCGGGAAGTGGCACAGAAGACGTACAGCAGCTGCTAGCAGTTGAGAGAAAGGGAAGGACGCCTGGTTCTTTCAGAATTAAGTATTTTGAAACACAAAGGAAATGGAGAACATTCCGGCAAGTTTTTTGCCAAGGTTTTTTTGTTATCTTTTTTGTGTGTGTGTTTAGAAGCAGGTACGGCTGCAGATTTCAGGGAACGTGAATGAAAGGACGTGAAAAGAAAAAGAGAAAGGCAAGAGGTGTGGAGGAGCACAGTAAGAGGGAGGATGTAGAGGAAACAGGACAACTTAAGCCATCCAGATGAAGTGTGTCAAGAGCTAGCGAGATAAGGAATACTTTTTTAGCTAACTTAAGGACACTGATATTCGCATTTCCCAAAATGTTCATGTTTAGGTGTTGCTTGTTATGATTAAGTGTGGGGAAGGAAAGCAATGCCATCTCTGGGGGACAGAGTATAAAAGGGATGGCAGCAAAGAAGAGGAAGGGGAGGTTTTAATTTTAAAAATGTTTCTTGCTCTAAAAGTTCCCTGTGAATTCCCAGAGCTCAGCAAAGCAAACGCTCATTTATAGCCCATCGTTTTAATTATTAGAAAAGAAATTATTTTTACCATGTGGGCTGACAGTTAGCCAGGAGCAAATTCTTCTTCCAGCCTTTTGCACAGAGGCGGGTGCCAAGGTCGGAGCCAGCTCCAATGGAATTTTCCATCCAAAAGTGGTTTTGAGGTGAGCTCATGGGTCCCATGTTTGGATCTCGCCTGCACGGGATGCCAGACAGAGCTCTGGGATGGAGGGTTTGAGCCATCCTCCATCGTAAAAGGTGCCACGGCAAGGCTGGCTCTGGAGCAAGAAGGGGACATCTCCGATGGTCGGATTAATGAAGGACACCCCTGATGGGCCTCAGTGGCCAGGGCTGGGTGGTCTCTCAGGGGATTTGCAGACGTGATGCCTAGAAAACCAGCCGTGCTTTTCCAAAAGCAGAGACTTGGTTCCTGGTGGTCCTGCTCGTACGGCTGCTGTGGGACTGAAGAAAAAAGGAAAAAAAAATGGCCAGACGTCATCTGAAAGAGTGCTGCTGGGTGTGTCAGAAGGGATTGGGGGCCCCATTGCTTAGCGGTGTGAAAGCACTCTCAAATCCTCGCAGCAAAAAGCTGTCGCACCAGATTATTAATCCCAAGGGTTTTGTGGATTCCTTCCCAAGCTAAATAATTTTCACCCATTTCCCTAAATCTGCTTGAGCAAGGAGACGGAGCCCAATGCAGGTATGCATGCGTGTGGGGTGGGCGAGTGGAGAGGCAACAGATGACACCAAATAGCAGCACACTGCAGCACAGGGAGCTGAGGGGAAGCTGCTAATGGCCTCTGATGAGCACAGACATGATAATAATGAGGTTAATGCCCTTTCATTCACCCAGAAACATCTTAGCAAACGTATAATCCCTGCTAGTCAATGGGCAATCATTAGGTCATAAATAATACAGCGTGACTGAAGGATGGGAACCTCTCCTGTAGTAATAATTTTCAGTCAGTGCTGACCGGGGAGGGTTTTGTTGCAGCCCCCGTGCTGTGCTGTGCTGTGGGGATGGAGCTGTGAGAGCATTTTCTGGTCAGAGGAGCGCTCCCACCTCTCGTTTCTGCTGTGTGCATCTGTCATCGGAGCAGGAAGATGCTCCACTGGAGCTCAGGTCTACCAGGTAGTGCTGGGAAAGAGGAGCTGAAGCTAATGGAAAGTAGAGAGACGCAAATTAGATAAGGAAGCAATTACAGCAGTCATCAGAGGGTGCTGCCAGGGGGCTCGACCTGCCCAGCGGTGCCTGGTGGTGATGCTGGGAGGGCTGGGGATGGCGCTGGGCTCCCCGGCTGGGTGAGGTGCCTTGTCCCAGCCCAGGGCAGATAGTGTGTGCATCGTGTACAATACTGCTTTTGCAAGCTGGGTTTGCGGTCTCCGGCCATCCAGTGCTGCAGTGGAGGAGGTATGGTGTAGTCTTGGTTGTCGTTGAGCCGCTGAGGCTGTATCGACCATCAGGGGTTTAGCTATGTTAAGTCTGGGGGCACTTTTCCTTCTCAGAGTGCTTCCCATGTGTGGATGTCTCTCAGCCGTAATTTAAATCCCTGTGTTTATTAGAGGGAGTAAATCCTACTTAGTAATAACTTGGATCATGCTCTGTATGCGTTTATGTTGGATCATGGGCCATTTCAAACCCAGATGCTTTTAAACCTACCAAGTGAGCAAGGAAATGAGCAACCGTCCAACCTTTTTTATTTTATAATTAAATGTTTACACTTGTTACACAAAAAATCCCGTATAATCAGCCTGTAAAGCCTGCACAAAACCTGTGTTTTCAAGAGGCAGCAGGAACAGAATTACATTTATGCATGCATCTGAGTGTTTGCTGGGTTGTTGAACTTTACCTGTTAATAAAATAAGAATTAACACCACCTGTTAGAAAACCTCTGCTTTACCCGACCATGGCTTTCCTTGCTTTTTGCCTGTGGTTGGTCGCAGCTGCCAAAGCAGCTCATGAAACGATATGGGCATGAGGGAGGGATGGCTGGCATGGGCAAGAGGAAGGGGACCTAGCCTGGGGGTGGCCACTCTCCTGGGCTGGCACTTGCCATGCTCTGGGCACTGTCGCAATGTGGATCCCAGTAGAGATCACCGCGGTTGTCTTCTGTACTGGCAGTCTAGGAGTGGAAAAGTTTTCAGGCCCAAAAAGGAGCGCGTGTCTCTGCTGAAGTGATGTATGTCACAACGTGAGTTATTCAGGGATCATATGTACAAATCTAAACAAATCTGTCCAACTTGTGCTCCCACCTCCTGAAAAGAAGAGGGTACAAATGTGGAGTTGTGGAGCCTGCGGAGGAAGAGCTGTAGCTTCCCGACGGCTCTCCAGCTGAGGCGGGAAAAGGGCTGCAGGCTGTAAATGCAGCAAAAGCACTGCTCTGTGATCCATCCCAAATGAAGCAGTGGACACCCAGTAATTACCCCAGGTACTTGTACATCTGTCTGCAGCAAGTATTGATGTGTTTTGTTTCGTGGAAGACGCGTTGCCAATCTGTCAATGTCCACGTGCAGAAAGCAATTTATACAATAAATAAATAATAAAAAACAAACCTCAGCTCCTTGTAAATGTCTTCAATTATGTCAAACCTTTGACAAATGGTTAGAGGGGCTGGAAGAGCTTAGCATCTCTGCCCCGCTTGTGTAAGTAGCTTTGTCCTCTGACAACTTTTCATTTCACTGAGTCCAAGAAGAGATGCTCTAAATATGTCTTTATTTTCTGCTTGTTAACTCTTCCATGCATGCTGCCAACCTTAGCATTAGCTTTCAACTTTATGGCTGACCCATTAAATACTGGAAGAAACACATCTCATCAGCTTGCATTACATTTTGAACTTAATAAATAGGAAAGGCATTACACAGATTCTGTCTGGCCATCTGGAGGAACAATGTTCTTTACCTCAACGAATGGCTATCTAATCCTCTCATATACAGTTGGGTTTTATTCTATTAAAATATAATGAGAAAAGACTACCATACCGTTACGTGGTGGAGCTAAATGGGATTTTTAGAATAATCAATGAAAGATGAATAAAAAAGATAAAGGTTTTCTTCAAAGAAAAAGAGAGAAAATTGTCTCCTTGGGATTAAAGTATTGTAGAACCGAATTATTATAACATGATCTTTACTCACTAAAAATACCCCAATTTCATTTCCATAAATCTTTCCATTAAGAATCAAATTAAGTAATTTTTTTTTTCATTTCAAAAATGCAAAGCATTAAATGAAATGCTGTGCTTTAAATGAAGGATGCTGCAGGGTTCCTCCCCATCGTGGGGTCAGATCTGTCTGTCCAGCCGGAGGCATCAAGGGCAGCTCTCTTCGGGGTGCCCTAAAATGACAGACAGAGGTTTGCTGCTGCAAATACCCCAGCAAAGACCCCAGCCAAGTGGGGAGGTCCTGGAGCAGGTTGGTCTCCTCAAGGTGGGTGACAGTGCCTGAGGACATGGTGGCTCGCACTGGGCGGGTCCCGCTGGCCTCGGGGGCTGGAGGACGTGGTGTTTTCCAGCCATAGCTGTCCTCATCACACAACATGCATAAGAAAGCACCTCATTTGCTTAGCTCAGCGTAAAGCTGTACGAAATTGTTGATGGAAGGATTTTCCTCCAACACAACTGTAGTTGCATTTCTATTCTCCTTTCAGAAGACACTGGAAACGTTAAGTCTGATAGCCACGTGAAAGCTATGAGGTGCTTTGTGTGAGATCTGGACAGGTTGTACCTCCCCAGCTCCCAGTCCCCTTTCCCAGCTGCCACCTCATCCTGAAGGCGCCCATGGTCTGCAAGTGCCTCCTGGCGTGGGACAGTTGCTGGAGTGGTCCTTCAGCAGTGTGCTAAAACTGAGGCACCGTTGGGGTCGATGTTTGGGCAGACCTACAGTGTTCCCCAGCTGGGGCATATGTGGTTGTTCAAGCCCCAGACTGTGAGATGTTCCCTCATCCCTGGGCTTCTCTCCATGGAGAGGTCTGGGTAGGAACGGAATCGTTCTTTGCAGTGCTGCTGTTTATTTTTAAGGGGGCACACTAAATCCCAGCAATTAGTGGACAATTGCTTTAGGGTTTATTTCTCAGCAGGAGCAGAATATATTTCAGCTTTCTCCCTGTGTAGCTGTTGGAGGAAAATGACTCCTGCTAGTCATCGCCTACCCCCCCAGCACTGCGCCGGCTGCGATGCTATCCACCTCCAATTCATCAACCAGTCAAGTTGATATAATTAGGAATCCCAAAGTCAATAATCTGATAATCTCCAGTGCACAAAGGCTTGTATGTAGGAGAAGTGATTCCAGGAAGTCTGCAGCTCAGATCTGCGCAGGAAAAATGCCAGGTTTTAAAAAAGAAACAGGCAGAGACCTGGAGGAGAGAGTGCTTCCTAATCCTTCACTGGTGACATATTTTGGGCCATCAGCTCTGCAGTAAATGTTTTCCCGTACAGTCATTTAGTGGCTTCGAACCTTCCCTTTACAGTCTTAATAATAATGTTCAATTACTGGTTCTTGCACTATAAATAAATAATCTCAGTTTAACGAGACGCTGTGCTGGGTGAGTGCCTCTGGCTGCGGGGGGACATCTCCAGGGCCCCTGGAGCGGCGCGCTCCCTCCCCGCTCTCACGCACGCTGTTGGCTAAGGTGCGCGGCACAAAGTATAAAGCAATAGAACATTTGGCAAACGTTTTGCAGTCTCTTTATTATGGCGCTCTGGAGAAAGGGAAGTCTTACATCCAGAAATGATGCCAGAAAGAGATGTCTTTTGTAAAACATTTTGAATGTGTAAAATGACTAATAAAAGAGTAGGCGTTTCAAATACTTCAGGTTGCTTTTTAAAAGTGTCAGGAGTTCCCCTTGGCTTTCCAGTGTTAGGGCAGGAGTGGGGGGCGGGAGGGGAACCTCTCTGGGAAAGCGTCCAGCAGGTTCATTCCCATTTTCCTCCCTCAACCCCAAGTGAAAGCATTGAAGACCAACCCACATAGCAAGCTATGTGTCCCTCACAGCCTATTTTTGGCCACCACAGCTCCAGGCAAGATAGACGCGGTTTGTTTTTAAGACCTCGCCACCCTGGAGGAGGCACCGAGGAGCCCTCAGGCAGAGAGGGGATCTCCTTTTTGCACCAGGATGGATTTGGGGTGCATCCCCAGGGTGGCTCCATCTCGTCTGCCAGAGAGCTGCTGAAGGCTGCTGCATGGGGCAGACGTGCTGCCGGAAAAAGCAAGTGGCTTATATAAAAGTTTCATCAATTTTAAATGACAGTGTTATCTTCCTAACGGGATGTTTTAGCTGTAACATGCTCTACATAAGCCTTTTAACTCGCCTTGTCAGGAACCGTTCTGCCTTCTTCTGGTGTGCAGAGCGAGCCTGTCGCTCGGCAGGCATTGAGGGGAATTGTCGGAAAGCCAAACGCGGAGAAGCAATGGGAAACCGTCCCATTTTTCCTTTCCACAGCGGGATGAGTGATGTCCGGGGTCGCATGCTGAGGCGCTGCCAACTGTCTAATACACAGCTGGGACTTCAGCTCCCCCAGGGCATCGCGCACCCCGAGCCCCCGGGCACCCAGGACGGCTGGGCTGGGAAACGAGGGCACCAGCCGTGAATCTGGAGTCTGGATAAATGACAGCCCCTGAATACTGGATTAGGGGATCTGTTGCCATTGCGTTGAAGCCTGGCATCGGAAGAAGGAGGGCTTCCAGCTGATCCCGTAGATCAGCTGGTGAACCTATGCCCGCCCTGGGCTGCTGTGAGGAGCACGTGCTCTGCTGGAAATTATATTGCTGTTTTTTTCTCAGAGTGCTAAGGAGCCAACTGATCTTTAAAACGTGCTAATCTGATTTGACAGTGAAGGCTGCTTATTATTGCACAGTACCATAATAAATATAAGTTCTACTGGTTAAGTTTGACTATGGGATTTACCTGATTTCCTTACAAAAATACACCAATAGCGCAGTCCAAGGCTGCAAGGTCATAGAGGGAATATCCCGTAACAGGAGCAGGGGATGGGGTGTTAATCACCATACAGAGAGGCATTGCAAGCTTCAGAGATGTGCCGCCTTGTTAGAGATGTGTCTGAAATTGTGTGGAAGAAGGGTGATCTCCCAGCCAGGGCTGGACTGGCCACAGCAGATGTCCATTGCTCCGGTCTGCGCCACAGAGCTCAAATGATGTTCCGTCCTCCCCCTCCCTTTGGTCTGTGGCCTTATTGGGTGGGTTGGCAACTGCATTGATAGCACACATCGAATGAGCAGGACATTTGCTTGGGGCGTTATCCCACAGGGACCATTGATGCAGGCTGGGAACAGGCATATTCCACTGCCCTCCAAGGATCCAGGCGGCTGTGAAAGCACCAACATCCCCACTGCATCGTCATCGGACCGGCACAGGGTGACATCCCCTGGTGCAGGAGGGACGGGGTGCGCAGGGGCCGGCCGGGCACTGCTCCCACCCCAGCGGGCAGGAGCAGCCTGGCACGGCCACGGCAGTGAAAATTTGTTGCCTCAAGGGCACCGTGTTTCTGCCGGCTACCGCTCCTCCGGGGAAGGCAGGCACAGCACCGGCCGTCGGGGCTCAGCCTTGAGAGGCAACAGCCGTGCGATACCCAGAGGTAACTCTGTGCCGGGGAGATATATCTCGTACGAAGGGGGAAAGCGATATGCATGCACACTGCAGATGGGATGAGCGCCGAGTGTGGATTTATAGGCAGAGAGTAAATAGGAACATAGGGAAATGCTTTCCCTTTCTCCATAAACTTTTCAATTTCAGAGAGGCCAGATTCAATAAAATTATCTCGCAGATGGAGGTTTTATTGAATCTGGCCCATAAAGCTCCCATTATGGGGTTTACAACTGCCATTTACACAAATCCTG